>NC_064925.1:150606251-150909281 GCF_023897955.1 Schistocerca gregaria
ATGTAAGACCAACATGAGTTTGCCAACATTCCAATAGACTTTCGGAAAAATATCACCCACACATATCCAGAGATAACAAGAGCAGATAAATTATCGCACACTCAGCGTAATGAGCGCACTTGCCAGTTGCTGACAAGAATAACATGCAGAAAAATAGAAGAGAAAATTGAGGAACTGTGAGATGAAGGTCAGATTGGCTTTAGAAAAGGTAAAGGAACGAGAGAGGCAGTTCTGAAACTGCGATTGATAACGGAAGTAAGACTTACCAAAATTCAGGAATCGTTCATACCACTGGTGGACCTGGAAGAAACCTTTGATAGTGTAAAATGGCACCAGACGTTCGAAAGTCTCAGGAAAGTAGGTGTAAGCTACAGGCAAAGTCGGTTAATATACAGTACGTAAAGAAACAAGAAGGAACAATGAGATGGAAGAGCAAGGACGAAGTTCAATGACGGAAATGAAAGAAAATACTGTCTAAAATGATATCAGTGATCGTATTTGCTGATGACAACGCAATCCTTAGTGAAGAATAATTAAAATACGTCTAATGACTACAAAATATGGATTGAGGGTAAACCGAAGGTAGACGGAAGTAATTAGAAATAGGCGAATGAGAACAGAGATAACCATTACATCAAATTGGGAGACCACAGAGTAGACGAAGCTAAGGTATCTTGCTATCGGCGAAGGAAAATGGGGCGTAACAAAGAAGGATGAAAAGCAAACATCACAAAAAAGAAGGGGTTCCTGGCGATAGGAAGTCTACTAGTATGAAACATCAGCCTCGCTTTCAAGAAGAAATTTCTGAAAAAGTACTTTTGCAGCAAAGTATTGTACTGTAATGAATCTTGGACTGTGGGAAGACTGAAAAGAAGAGAACCGAATCGTCTGAGATGTGGTTCCATAGAAGGACAATGAGAGTTATATGGACTGACAAGCTAAGGAATGAGGAGTTTTCCATAGAATCGGCATGGTAAGGAAGTTATGGAAAACGCTGACAATAAGGAACAGGGTGACAGGTACAATGTTACATACATGTTACTGTCAAAATTTTGTAGCAGCATAGAAAGTAAATGTCTAGGCTGACCTAATTATTGTAGCGTTGTCATCCTTTACATAATTTTGCAAGGGTAGAAGCATTGTATTAGCAGACAAATGTTCCTTTTCCTGCCATGGCTGTCTACTTGTCTAGGGTGTCGGTTCCTGTTTGTGCTTTATGATTAATAGTTCCAAGACTTCTGTTTCAGTTAAAATCGATTGAGTATTGTTGTTTTTTGACACCATCAAATTCTTGTCACTTTTTATAACACCACTTAAATAAATGTATTGTGCTACATCTCAGGGCAACACAAAGATCTTGATAGTTACACTAACCGATCTCGATAACAGCTGAAACTACACTCCTGGAAATGGAAAAAAGAACACATTGACACCGGTGTGTCAGACCCACCATACTTGCTCCGGACACTGCGAGAGGGCTGTACAAGCAATGATCACACGCACGGCACAGCGGACACACCAGGAACCGCGGTGTTGGCCGTCGAATGGCGCTAGCTGCGCAGCATTTGTGCACCGCCGCCGTCAGTGTCAGCCAGTTTGCCTTGGCATACGGAGCTCCATCGCAGTCTTTAACACTGGTAGCATGCCGCGACAGCGTGGACGTGATCCGTATGTGCAGTTGACGGACTTTGAGCGAGGGCGTATAGTGGGCATGCGGGAGGCCGGGTGGTCGTACCGCCGAATTGCTCAACACGAGGGGCGTGAGGTCACCACAGTACATCGATGTTGTCGCCAGTGGTCGGCGGAAGGTGCACGTGACCGTCGACCTGGGACCGGACAGCAGCGACGCACGGATGCACGCCAAGACCGTAGGATCCTACGCAGTGCCGTAGGGGACCGCACAGCCACTTCCCAGCAAATTAGGGACACTGTTATTCCTGGGGTATCGGCGAGGACCATTCGCAACCGTCTCCATGAAGCTGGGCTACGGTCCCGCACACCGTTAGGCCGTCTTCCGCTCACGCCCCAACATCATGCAGCCCGCCTCCAGTGGTGTCGCGACAGGCGTGAATGGAGGGACGAATGGGGATGTGTCGTCTTCAGTGATGAGAGTCGCTTTTGCCTTGGTGCCAATGATGATCGTATGCGTGTTTGGCGCCGTGCAGGTGAGCGCCACAATCAGGACTGCATACGACCAAGGCACACAGGGCCAACACCCGGCATCATGGTGTGGGGAGCGATCTCCTACACTGGCCGTACACCTCTGGTGATCGTCGAGGGGACACTGAATAGTGCACGGTACATCCAAACCGTCATCGAACCCATCGTTCTACCATTACTAGACCGGCAAGGGAACTTCCTGTTCCAACAGGACAATGCACGTCTGCATGTATCCCGATCCACCCAACGTACTCTAGAAGGTGTAAGTCAACTACCCTGGCCAGCAAGATCTCCGGATCTGTTCCCCATTGAGCATGTTTGGGACTGGATGAAGCGTCGTCTCACGCAGTCTGCACGTCGAGCACGAACGCTGGTCCAACTGAGGCGCCAGGTGGAAACGGGCATGGCAAGCCGTTCCACAGGACTACATCCAGCATCTCTACGATTGTCTCCATGGGAGAATAGCAGCCTGCATTGCTGCGAAAGGTGGATATACACTGTACTAGTGCCGACATTGTGCATGCTCTGTTGCCTGTGTCGATGTGCCTGTGGTTCTGTCAGTGTGATCATGTGATGTATCTGACCCCAGGAATGTGTAAATAAAGTTTCCCCTTCCTGGGACAATGAATTCACGGTGTTCTTATTTCAATTTCCAGGAGTGTAGTTTGACGAATTTGGCCTCTAACATTTCTGTAAATATCATGTACATAGATAGCTTCCAAATCCTTCTAGGGCAGGATGTAGTTCAAATGAAATGTATTATGACTTCCGTGTTTGAAACTACTTTTCAGGTATAATTTATATAATTTTTTCTAGAAGTACTTATCTATATAAGGATTTGCGCCTAATAATTGATAATGAAGGTACTAAATTTTGACATGAAAACTTCGGCCACCTGCCCGTATATATGTCGATAGTAAAAATCGAAAACCATAAATGAAAACAGAATTTTTTTACATGAAAACTGAAGAGCAGTAATCTTAGTTTTACTTTAAAGTGATGTTTGACTCATTTAAGTTCACAATCGTGAGAACTAATTTTCATGGTTTAAGGTAGATACTGTAAAACTGATAGATATTAAAAATAATTTTCTATTATCAGAAAAATACTTGTTTGCGATAAAATATATACAAAATTATCCTTAGATATGGATTATATAGTATAAGTATAAAAATGAACTCAAGCCAGGCTGGAATTTATTCGGAATCGATCATATCAATTGAAGTACGTAAATTCTGAGGAGGAAAGGTTCATTGCACAGGATATGTGTGAAGACGTCACGGAACAGCTTTTCTGGTATGTGAGGAAGTTCTAGAGAGTAAAAATTGTCGCGGAAGGGGGAGATTGACATATATTCAACAAATAATTGGGGACGTAAGGTGCAAATGTTACTCTGAGATGGAGTGGTTCACACATGAGTTAAATACGTAGCGGGCCGCACCTAGCCAGTCAGAAGGCTGGTAAAAAAATAAAAATAAAAAGCTGCTGCACAAATCCAGAGACACAAGTGGATTTGTGTGATATTCAGGGGTACAACTTGAACGCCTGATCGTAATGGGCGTCGGAAACCCAGACAATCCGTTACTTGGACTACCCAGTGTGCCGACAACGTCTGCCGATCCGCCGCTGCAACAGTTGCTAAGGGCCGCCATCTTAGGTTAAGCGGCAGGTGGTTCGACGGGTTGCGTCGCCTCGCTGCACTACATGGCTTACATCAGGCTTTGGACTGGCTGCGCTGCGTAATAGCTGGGACCTCGCCTCAAAGGCGGCACCCGCCCTTAACCGACGTAGCCGAGAGCGTGTGTCCGACGGACACTCTGTTCCTTGAGATGTGCAACCGTGGTTCCAGTCGGAGACATTTCTCCGTACAAAGGAAGAATATAGTGATCAGCAACAACTCAGCTATATTTTAGAAGGGACTGGGAACTCGAAATGACTTGACGATCCTAACCCATGTCTCTCAATCTATTGTTTGGTCTTGCAGGTGTGTACTGTAATGAAGGCCCTACGGTGAAAGTCCATGCTTATTGACTTCTGAACACCAAAAATGTTCACTGCTCTGATGACAAACTTTTTCTAACAACAAAATTATGTTTCAGTGTGTCTCTGTCAATGTGTCGTTCGGTGCTGCCGCTGTGTACCATAATGACGTCCCTGCTGTGGAAGTCTTTCTTTAATGGACATTAAGACAGGCAATCCTACTTACATTATTTGCACCGGGCGCAGCTCCATGTCACTGATTAGTACTACATCAGGCTCCCGCCAATTTCGTTGGCATCAGAAACATGATAGTTTGTATGTGGTGTCTGCACTTCCTAACATATCCGAAAGAACAAAGTTAATAACGTTTGTTTTATTAAAAAAAAGTCTTGAAGAGATTTCAGACATAGAGTTTGGAGGCATTACGTTTCGTCATATCCTCGTACACAAGCATTCATTTCCAGAGTAGCCCAAGAAAATGTAATACGAGCGTTACTATGGATTGAAAAAAAAAAAAGGCGGAGAATAACGTAATCATCTTCATCAGGGCGTGCTCATATGATACTGTTGTATACAGGAAAGTTACGATGACAGAAACCATTAGTGAAATACACGCAGATTTGCACAGAACCGGCGTTCGCAATGGAGATTGTTGATCTTCATCGTAAACAAAACTAACGTATTACGCAAAAACGAATAAGGGTACTCATTACTGTTCAAGTTGATTATATTTGATAAATCATTGAAAATTAACAAACGTGAAATTTGTAAGAGTATCCATCCTAGTCTACCTATAGTGGAACGCTGTACAAAAGCATTATGCGGGGCTGAGAGTCGCTTGGGTAATCGCTAGGAAATTTGAATCACTTACGAAATAAGTTGCTTTCAGTGCACTCGTTCGATCAGTTCTAGAATGTTGCTCGTTACTCAGTTATCCCTGCCAGGGAGGATAATTAGCAGAGGTGCATAAATTGAAAGAACAAATAACGGAGAGTTATACTGTTAAAATACCGAAAGTGGACTTTGCAAGACGAGTAATACACACACCTGGTGAACACAACTCCGAAACCAAAGAAACTGGAGATCCTACCGGATCTAGACATGCTTTCTGAAAAACATTCAGGAACGTAACATAAAAACGTGGAGAGTATGGTGACAGCGGTAACACGAAGACACACTTCCTCAAACCGTAGGTTTATTACGCAGTAGAGATGTGGAACGGGTTGCGTCTCTCCCTTTTTTTCTTTTGCTCACATTGTCCCGTCCGCTGTAATCCATGCATCAAAAGGCTGCAAACAATGAAGAACTGACAGCACTGCTGTAGTTGACAGGTGAGATTAACAGGTGACAGCAGTCACCGTCCAGTGCCTCAGTCAATACAAATGCGCCAAACCTAAAATTTGCATTTTGCATGGTACGTAATAAACAAGACAAAATGAATGTCGCGGTGAGCTTATTACTAGACTTGATGGAGTCTTTAATTTATCCCTCTTGGAAGAGGTATACGTAAATTATCAATAAGAAAGAAAACCCTCAAAGTCTGTTTGACTACCAGTCCGTAAAGATATTATAAGCTGTGTCCAAAGCCCTGAAGCACATTGTTCACTATCAAAGGACTGAATATTTACTCATATTAATTCAAGTATCGAACAAGCTTTCATAGACACTGGAGCATGAACACTAAACTAATTATTAAGTAAGGTAATTGATGACCAAAGGTATGCCAAGGAAAATCGTAGGTCGACAGCTTGAGCACGTAAGAGGGTTGGCAAAACGTTTGACACCATCAACTTTGATCTACTGGTTGGGAAAATGTATATTTGAAAGACAAGCAGCAGCGTTCTACCTGTGGGAAGTCACCTTGGAAGTCAATTCTTTTAAGATTACCACATGGGTCAGTCCTTGGTGTTTTATTGTTTACTGTGTATCCTATTTACCTCTCGTCCGTTATGTTCCCCCTTTAAAATATTTTCAATACTCTATCGTTTTATTTAAGGGGGGACCTTGATGAAATTGTCCAAAAATGTCAATTTCCGATTTATTTTTTATTTGTTAGTACAACTTACGGATAATAAGTTCCCAAAGTTTCCATGTTGAAATCGCATTTAAAGTGCCTGAAAATTAATTAAACGTGTGATGCGGCCTCCCTGCCACGCCCTTGTTTTGAAGCAGCACTTCAATACCAGTTCAGTGAACAACGATTCTGTGTATTACTTCCAACCAAACTTGTGTGGGATACATCTTGAAGGGTGTGTTGGTTTTATAGATCATCTTTGACTCTGTTCCGTATCTTATAAACAGTAACAAACTAGCTGCATCATTTATGATGAAGCAATTCTTTTTTTTGTCTTGTGATACTGACGGAGATTTATACAAGCGTTCGATTCTTTCTTCATTCAGTTATGCCACGTTCACAAAGAGTGTCTAAAAAACTGGATACGCTGCATTTGAATAAGGTAGTGAATGGAAGACGTGAGAAACAACGACAAACCAGCAATGAGGCTACGTCCGAAGTAAGAACATCAGCTGCAAATGCGAACTCGTCTCCTAGCAGATCGAAGCGAAACATTGGTGATGTGAATGGTGCATACTACAGTGATGAACCTCAGTACACTGTATTGCTGACTGCCTCAGTGAAATTTTCTTGTGTTTGCAAGAGTTGTGGTAGTGATAACATTCAGATTATTGTTGGTGGTAAGGCAGTAGGCTTGGCAGCCAATCTGCGTATTGTGTGCAAAAAATACGATGCTGGTAGCTCATTCAAAACATCGAAATGTAAAAACTGGTACTATGAAGCTAATCTGAGGTTTACCTATGGATTGAAGTGCAATATAGTTAGGAGAGAAGGGGGACTTTTATTGTGTGAAATAATGAATATGCCAGCGCCATGTCTGAGATTTACACAAATAAACTGTGTTCTGGAAACCATAATTTATGACGTGTGTGGACAGTATGACAGCAGCTACCATAGAAGCTATTGCACACAATGACCTGTTATATGAAAACTATCTGGGCATGTTATAACAGATCTTGTTGTGTCATGTGATGGTACTTCATGAAAAGTGGACATACGTCTTTATATGGTGTGTCAAGTGTCATAAGTATTGACACGGGAAAGGTACTAGATGTTCAATTCTGCCATAACTGCCGGCCGCGGTGGTCTCGTGGTTCTAGGCGTGCAGTCCGGAACCGTGCTACTGCTACGGTCGCAGGTTCGAATCCTGCCTCGGGCATGGACGTGTGTGATGTCCTTAGGTAACTTAGGTTTAAGTAGTTCTAAGTTCTAGGGGACTAATGACCACAGCACTTGAGTCCCATAGCGCTCAGAGCCATTTTTCTGCCATAACTGTGATCTTAGTGGAGAATGTGAAGAAGATTTAAAAAGACATAACTGCAGCAAAACATTTTCTGGTTCTAGTGGTGGAATGGAAGGAGCTGCAAATTATTTTTAAGATATCTGTCAAGGAAGGTGGAGTCAGATATGTGAAATATCGTGGGGATGCTGACTCCAGTGCATTCAAGTCTGTGAATGAGAGCAAACCCTATGGAGAACTTTCAGTTGAGAAACATGAGTGCATAGGTTACATCCAGAAGAGAATGGGCTCAAGACAGAGGAAACTCGTGAAGGGCAAAAAGTTGGAAGACGGAAAAGGCACTGGTGGACACAATAGACTTTCTTCAAGTGTATTATGGCACGGATATCAGACAGAACCTTTCCAATGTAAATGACATGAAAAGTGCGGTATGGACTAAGTATTTCCAAATGTTGTAAACAGATGAACACCATATTCATAACTGTGCCACATTAGCTGGTGCAAATATCTACGATTAGATGGATAGCAACCCCTACATTAACAAGGAGAGGCTTCCAAATTGTATTCTGGCCGATCCTGCACTTATCAAAAAGTGTTTTTATCGCAAAATTCAAATGAATCTCTGAATTCACTCATATGGAAACGATGCCCTAAAACACATATGCATCTGCTACAGGTGTCAGAATTGCAACTTATGATGCATTTATTGTATTTAACGATGGGAACGTCGGGAGGATGAAGGTATTAGCAAGAACTGGATTCAAGATAGGAAATTTTACTCAAGACTTCGTGAGAAAAAAATATTTACAGCGCATCTCTGCAAACGAAAAGTCAGTAGAAGACCTGGTAAAGGAAAGAAGACAGACAACAAGAAACGAGAACAGAAGCCTTGAAGGGAAAGACGACCCAGAGTACAAATGTGGTGCCTTCTGAAGAAGTGACATAAGGAAAAAAGTTAGGTTGAACTTTAAATTGCGTTTCTTGAAAAGTTTGTTTTTTAAAGTTTATGTACCTTTTCCTCAGATTGTATGAATGCTAAAATTATTAAAATTTGTTCACATATTTCTTTAAACCTAATAAACATTGTCTCAAGAGCAAATTTTGAAATTCTGATGGGGTAAAGTGCTTGGAATTTTCCATGAATTTAAAATTGTGCTTGTGGAAATATAATTAAAAAATTTGACATATTCCAAAAACCTCATGAGAGAAGTTTACAAGATATAAAGACACGAAACAGAGAAATTTCTGTACCAATCTCTTGAATACTTTCTGAGATAAAGGAACATATATTATTTTTTGAAAATAAAACTTCAAATTTCATTCAAAAATAGTTGAATATGTATAATCAAAGACTTTTATATGTAAATGTGTTACTTTCATGTAAAGCGTGGTACAAAATTTCATAGCCATATCTCCAAAACAGTGGATTAGGTGCATTTTTGAAATAATGTGTGTTTTCATCAACGTCCCCCCTTAAGAACGTGAAGACATTACTATTTGCATGTTACAGTTGATTAAGGCTTGTCTTTAATGTTTATATGGATACAAAATCTGAGACATCGACTAAATAAATAGAAGTTCCTAATAATTTTAGTGCCTCATCAGCGGTTAAACAGACAGATCTTACCAACAGCAGCCTCAAACAGCACCGAAAAATCATGATAAACTTCAAAATATCCACGGGTGTACTGCCGGGCAATAGTGTCCAACGGGCACAATATTTCGGCGAACAAACATGTCGCCATCATCAGGTTTTTGCAGAAAGGTCTCAACTTCGCTCCCACCCCCAAGTTCACTCCGCTCGCAGAAATTGTTAGTGCTGTTGAACAGGTTGCAGCTCGACTTCCGTCAGAATGAGCCGAGGAAATACGTCGTGAAACTTGTCGTGCGTTGACGAAATCCAAGCCGATGAAGTCAAATATCAGCAGTAAAGAGAGGGCGGCCATTCGTGATCTGAGGGAACGCTCTGAAATTGTTGTCCTACCGGCGGACAAAGGCAATGCTACAGTTGTTGTCTCCCATAAGGACTACACTCATAAGATGCAGAGCCTGCTAAATGACGATTCCTACCGAAAGATCAGCGTTGACCCTACAAAGAAGGTGGAGAACAAGACGAGGGTTCTTCTCAACGACGCAGATTTACTGGAGGGTGACGCTAAGAAATTGTTACCCCAAGGTCCGGTACCGCCTAGACTATATGGACTCCCGAGGTTCAAAAAGAGGGGGTACCATTACGCCCCATTGTCAGCAACATCAGGGCACCTACATATTTGTTGGCCAAATACCTGACGGGAATATTAAGTCCTTATGTGGGTAATTTCCCTCATCACATCCGTAATTCCGTGGATTTTGTTAAACGCCATGATAGCTTCAGGTTGGATGAGTCACATATCATGGTGAGTTTTGACGTCGTTTCCTTGTTTACGAGGGTACCTCTGTGAGAGTAGCTAGAATTGATTAGTCAGAAGTTTGACGAGAATACCACTGAACTTTTTAGGCATGTCTTGACTGCCACGTATTTTCTTTTTAATGGAGAATACCACGAACAAACGAAGGGAGTCGCCATGGGTAGCCCACTCTCACCGGTGGTAACGAATTTGTACATGGAGAACTTCGAGGAGGAAGCCCTGTCGTCATCCGAATGGAAACCTACTTGCTTTTTCCGTTACGTGGACGAAACGTTCGTCATCTGGCCACATGGTATGGACAAACTCCTTGACTTCCTTACACATCTAAACTCCATACATCCCAACATCAAATTCACTATGGAGACTGAAACTGAGGGGAAATTACCTTTCCTTCACGTCTTGGTCAAGAGAAGGGCTGACGGCACCCTGGGTCATGGGGTGTATCGGAAGACAACGCACACTGATCTGTATTTGCACGCAGACAGCTGCCACCACCCTTCACAGAGGAATGGGGTACACAGACGCACTCTGGGGGAAAATCGCACGCATTCTGAAGAAACACCGGGTCGGAACTGTGTTTTGTCCTCCGGTTAAAACTCGTGCACTGGTGGGGAGCGCCAAAGATGACCTCGGTTTGAGGAAGGCCGGCGTGTACCAGATTCCGTGTCAATGTGGCAAGTCGTATATTGGTCAGACGATGCGTACCGTCGAGGATCGATGTCGTGAACACCAGAGGCACACTCGACTGATGTATCCGAGCAAGTCGGCGGTCGCTGAACATTGTTTGTCGGAAAATCACGCTATGGAGTATGACCGCACGAGGATTCTGGTACAGACGTAGTGATACTGGGACAGCGTTATTAGAGAGGCTATCGAAATTCGCACCAATGAATACCTGATAAACCGTGACTGTGGCTATAATCTTAGCAAGGCTTGGGAACCAGCGACTGGATTAATCAAGAGTAAATCGAGCAAACCTATAGTTGTGACGACGACGGCGGACAGAGCCATTACACCGACGTCATCTCAGACGCCGTCGCAATCTGTTCCACCGAGCGACCGTGGCGCGGGGCGCAGACGGCGGAGGGAGCGCGCCACGGGCGGAGGGTATTTAAATCGGCCGCCGCCGCGACCGAACCCAGTTCCCTCTGAGCAGCCATAGCGTATGGATCTCCGTGCCGGCACGTTCACAGGAGCTCAATCCGTCAGTTCACCTGACGATGGCGACATGTTTGATCACCGAAATATTGTGCCCGTTGGACACTATAGACCGGCAGTACACGCGTGGATATTTTGAGTATCAAATACGCCGGGAGAAACTCAAGAATCACATGATAAACTTCGTTATAGCTCTGGATAGCCACTACAGACGAACACCGTCTGAACATGCCTTCAAGGCCCAACGGTACCGACCGGCCGTCGCGTCATCCTCAGGCCTTACGCGTCACCGGATATGGATACAGAAGGGTATGTGCTCAGCATACCGCTCTCGCTGCCATTGTCCGTTTTCGTAAGCCACGTCATCCTCAGTCGTTAGGCGTCACTGGACTTCGATACGGAGGGGCATGTGCTCAGCACTCCGTTATCGCGGCCGTTGTCCGTCTTCGTTACAGGTGCTGCTACTTCTCAATCAAGTAGCATCTCAATTGGCCTCGCAAGGTCTGAGTGCACCAGGCTTGCCAACAGCACATGGCAGAGCCACAAGGAGACCCATCCAAGTTCCAGTCAAGCTCATTAGCGCTTGACTATGGTGATTTGACGGGAACCGGTTTTTACCAGTACTATAAGGCAGTTGGTGGATTCTCACCCCATTTGGAGAAAAAATTTTGCCACCGGCTGTAGGAAGACTTCCTCTTGCATCTATAGATTACGCCCAGCAGAAATTGCATATTTTACAGCACCTGAAACGTAAAGCTGTGCAGTCGCTCTCACTGCTGAAAGTACAGTGTGGCGAAGTAATATGACACCAAAGGATTTGTGACATCTCTAGAAATAGCTGACTGTGAGTGGTAGTGTACATTGCGTCTCCAACATCCTTCTGCTGGTCCATGACACAGATTTGTACATTCCGTTAAAATGGTGGCTGCTAGCTAAATAATTTAAGTGACTGAAAACCACTGAGTGTACTCTATTGGCTCCTCACGATGCAACTACAGTGCTTCACAGATAGAATACTTATCATCTGACAGCATTGCAACATCAGGTTTCATTCAGTATCCTTGCTGTGTCCGCTGAAAAAAGAAAAACATTTTGAAATTCCTTCACCACTGCCGCCGTGCACCTCTGGAAGAAGCTACCTAGCGTACGGCGTAGTGTTTAATATTCCCCTTAATTTGCGAAAATACTGAATCACTATGGTTTCTGAACGAAATATAGGCCAAACGGTTCACTCGGGCACTTTCATTTGCAAACGTTCAACAAATGCTATTAATTTTAATTTCAATGACCTTAGTACAGTTGTAATTATCATTCATTTTTGTTATGATATTCACCAAATTTTTATGTAATTTTCTGCATTCTCTGCTTTTCAGTAATTGCTACTCAATAACGTTTTTATTAGCATGAAATAGTCTGCCGATTTTACTCATTTCTATTTAAAAATGGTGGCTCTGAGCACTATGCGACTTCTGAGGTCATCAGCAACCTAGAACATAGAACTAATTAAACCTAACTAACCTAAGGACATCACACACATCCATGCTCGAGGCGGGATTTGAACCTGCGACCGTAGCGGTCGCTCGGTTCCAGACTGTAGCGCCTAGAACCGCATGGCCACTCAGGCTGGCTCATTTCTATCTGATGTAGTTAATGTTTTCGTAACGGAGGTACGCGCTTCTTTGCAAAACATTAAATACAGGACTTAAATTTTTCCACATTTTGAACTGAGATATGTAATTGTTTTTCCGCTGATTATTATCGTTGACGAGAGCGAGGTCAACCCCTTCCATGGAGTGGGACCTTACACGAGGCTTGTAAGTGTTAGATTAAATTTATGAATTGGCAAATATGTTTTTGGTAGATTAGTTAGCTTGACTCAGTTAATGTGGTTTATATTACAAGTATAATTTTGTTCTGATCTCCAATTGAGAGTTGTGGATGTATTTGGTGCTCTAAGAGAGATGCACACAAAAATAAGAGGACATCCTGCAAAATCAAGTACATTTGACCATTTGTACTTGATGGTTATTGGCTGGTTCGGGGATAACATGTGTGGCAACCAGGTGACCAGCACCACAGAAAAAAGTGATTTGTGGAAATCCGTATTTTGTGTAGCCGTATGAATGCTAATTTTTCATTTATCTGTAAAAATCTTGGACAGTTGAATGGAGTTTGTTGATTATCCTACTGACTGTCACTCTGGTAATAAGTCCGCTACATATTTCGGCAAGGGATATTGTCGAGTACGAAGTCGCTTGTATAAAAAAATGAAGTTATTCGGACTATGTACAATTTTGCCCCAGCGGCCTTGTCGCAGTGGTAACGTTGGTTCCCGTCATTTCACCCAAGTTAAGCGCTGTCGGTCTTGGCTAACACCTGACGGGTCTGCAAGCGCTGTTGGTAAGTGTGGTGCACTCAGGCATTGTGAGGCCAAATGAGGAGCTCCTTCACCGAGAAGTAGAGGCTCCTTTCACGAAAACTGACAACTTCCGGGACAGCGGTGTGCTTGGCACATGCTCCCCATATCCGCATCCAACGACGCCTCTCTGTTCAGGACGAAACGGCGGTCGGTCGGTTCGGTCAGACCTTCCGATGCCTGTTCGGTCGGAGGAGTTGTAAGTAGGCTGTTTGGTTTTTTTTTTATGGGTAACGCCGACGCCACGTAGCGCTCTGTAAGAAAATCACTGGCTGTGCCGTGTGCAGTCTGTGGCTGGTTTGCATTGTTGTCTGCCATTGTAGTGTCGGGCAGCGGCAGCTGGATGCTAACAGCGCGTAGCGTTGCGCAGTTGGAGGTGAGCCGCCAGCAGTGGTGGACGGGGGGAGAGGGATGGCGGAGTTTTGTAATTTGTAAGACTGGATGTCATGAACTGCCATATATATTATGACTATTAAGGTAAATACATTGTTTGTTCGCTATTAAAATCTTTCATTTGGTAACTGTGCCTATCAGTAGTTAGTGACTTCCGTAGGTAGTTTTAATCTTTTAGTTAGCTGGCAGCAGTGGCGCTCGCTGTATTGCAGTAGTTCGAGTAACGAAGATTTTTGGTGAGGTAATTGATTTGTGAAAGGTATAGGTTAATGTTAGTCAGGGCCATTCTCTTGTAGGCATTACTAAAAAAGTCAGATTGCGTTGCGCTAAAAAAAAAAGTGGGTCAGGCGACGTTTCATACATCGACCCTTAGCCGAGTATACCTCACTGGAATCTTCTGATTTTTTTCTTGTAGTTTGTGTAATTAGTGTAGCTTTTGTTTATTGCTAGCGCATAATCATAGAGAGAATTTTCTTTGTTGTTGCAGTCTTTCATTGTTGTACAGTTGTGGCATGCATGTAGTTTTGCACGAAGTATTTCGCAGCTGCGCTTGCAATTAACTAGATATTATTTTCAGTCCTATATTAATGTGTTCTCTTATTTTTGCTCTTCAAATTGTGCTTTTATGTGTTATCGTGCGAAATATTGTGACAATAATGGAGTGTGAAAAACGTAACACTAGGCTCCTAAGTAAACAGAGAAATAATAGTGACGACGAGTGTAGCTTACCAGCACCACTGTATAATGAATTAACAGACATTCAAAGTAGTAATTTGGTAACTATGCATAGGGAAACGGAGCGGTCGTCAAATAATGGTGTAGACAGTGAAAAAGGTAGTGAACAGGGAAGCATCATCGATCGATCGGTCGGCAACAGCTCGTGTCAGGAATCCGAAATGACAGAACACAATATTGCAAATACTGTAGACTTAGGTTTTGGGTCCTCGCCGTTTTCTCAAATGAGTCAAGACACATTTTCTGACTGTCAAAGTGTGAATGTTGCCGGTGAAAATGGAATGACAAAAAGCATAGAGAAACAGATTCCAGACACTAATACATTATTATTGCAATTAATGCAACAAATGAAACTGAATCAGAAACAAATGGTACAAAATCTTCAAATGTTAGACGCAATAGAACAAAAGCTTCAAAAGTTAGACACGACGCTTGAACAAACACTTGAAGATATAACTAATGAGTTACATAACATTGAATCTAAATGTCAAAAAGTCTGTCATGACGTAAAAACAGAAATTTGTGAGCATTTTGAACCTATTTTTTCGCAGCATGAAAATGCATTACAGAATCAAGAAACAGCCATAAAAGCACTGCAAACTATAGTTCATGAAAATCATGAGACATTGCAAGCCAAAATTGACTCAGTTGCATCTACCGATTCGGTTACGCAACTTGCAAAAACTCAGGAAAACTTAGACACAGTAGATACAATTTCAACACAAATGGCCACACTGAAACTTGGTTCAGAAAAAGACACAGAGGAAATAAGTACAGTATCGGAGAAAGTAGCCGAACTTTCGGATCAGTTCACAAACTTATCTACAAAAGTAGATGATGGTCTGAATGACACAAGACCTGTAACCATGACTGACACAGAAGAGTATGACCAAATTAAGAAATTCAAACAAAATCAGAATCAAATTAATACGCAACACAAAAGAGAAATCATGGAAGTACATGATCAGTTGGCACAAGTAGTATAAAAATTACATATTTCACAGGACACTCGCGCTCCAACACCGGAAGAGGGACTTAAAAATACAGAACAACCACAAAATAATAACACAGGACACTTCGGAAATTAAGAAAGAAATTGACAAGGTACACCGAATTTTGAGATGGAACCGCCGAAACGACGTAACAATGACCGACATGCGACTCGCCGACACGGTGATTTTGACTATAGGCTGTTCATTACTACACGTAAATTCAAAATATTTAAGAATTCGGGCAACGACATTCATCCAAAAGCGTGGCATCATCAATTCTCTCATTGTTTTCCTCCCTACTGGTCATTGGAGCACAGGTTACAATTTATGTGTGGCTACTTAGAGAATGAACCAGCTGTAAGAATGCGATCGGTCATTCACGATTGCCACAGTGAAGGAGAATTTTACCATGCCTTCCTCTCAGCATATTGGTCTCAAGCTACACAAGATCGAGTAAAACATAGCATCATAATGATGAAACATTTCGAACAATCTGAATTTTCCAGTCTTGTGAAATATTTTGAAGTCATGTTGCACAAGAATCAGTACCTGTCAAACCCATACAGCCCCTCAGAACTCATCCGCATTTGCTTAACCAAATTGCCTGAACATTTACGGCATATTATTTTGGCAGGACTTGGCAAAGAGGACATTGAAGCTTTTCAGGGACTCTTACAAGAATTAGAAATTGACACTGACAATCGCGGAACGCGAAAACAGGAACACAACAATTACAGGTCACATCCGTCGCAATTCCGCGATGAAAGAAATAATAACTGGACACGACAAGGCTATTCACACAACACAAATCGTGACCAAAACAGACACCACCAGTATGACAACCATTGGCAGAGTAGTAATAATTACAGGGAAAGATCACCTCTCCGTGGTAGTCACTATCACAGAGACAATCAGAGAAACAGACAATATGGGAACCAAAATAATTATTATCAAGGGAGACAGAATAACTTTAGACGCAACGGTCTAGCACGCAGTTACAATTCAGAGAGAAGTTCTCCACCATGTGACCGACAAGAAAGAAACTATGGAATCTATCGACATGACGACAGACATAACCTAACCTTGAGCAAAATTCCAGTGTTCCTTACTGACGTAACAACATGATAATTGCGTTGAAACTGAAACTCTGCGTACTAGGAAGAGTAAGATTGCACCACATTTCACATGTAAAACCATTTATTGAAAGATAATCTTCTTTTTAACTTTGTCTTTGCCATAAAATTATTCACTTCACGCTACTAGTACAATTTGTCAGACTTAGAATCTGTTACCATGCAACAATGTTTGAAGTTAAATATCTAGTCAAGAACCAAGAGAACTTATTAGAGATAGAAATTACGAATGCATTGTTATTGTGAACAGATGACACAGTGTTACTGTGTTTGTACATTCTTGCTTGTTAGTTGCACGATTACGTAACGACTATAAGGCTCAAATACTTACAACATTTACCAGTACTGCTAATGAGATTTTTATGCAACATTTTGGGTTTACTTGGAAATACATTCTGGATTTAAAGTAGTTTCTGTGAGATACCAGACGACACAGTGGTTAGTTTATCTGACAGCTACAAGATTTTATCACGACGCTACTAATAAGTGACAATTTACAATGTTGCTTTTGCGGTTTATCTGCTTTATATCTGCACAGTTTTTCTGAATTCTTCTGGAAAGTAAAACATGTTTTAGTAATAAATTTGTGGTATAGCTACAATGAGATAGCATTTTCTCTAGCACAACAATACGTTACAGTACAGCACTTACTTCATCACGGTAATAAGCGTAATAACTAAGATATCTATACGCAAAGCATTTCACTTTCGTTTATCATGAGGTAAGTACATTGACTTCTGCAGAACTTAGCTTTCGGAGGACGATAACTACGACACTTCCAGAGAGATTATCTTACAACACGACGCACAGTTTAGCGCTACAGCACACGTAGTTGAGTGATTAATTTTGTACTTAAAACATTTATTTTTAAAGATATTTGAAGTACAATGATACAAAGGTTTTCCGTGATACATTTCATTCCATTCCTGTAATCTGTAACACCTGAGGGTATAATTACATTAATCCTCAGGGGGGTACACGCTTACTTTGTGTACCATGTGTATGGCAAGCACAAGGAGCCCTAGCTAATATGGTATTTGCTGATACAACTTTACACATCGGTACCGTATTTCTCTAACACAGAACTACACAGCTATCTGATTATTTGACAGAGAAACAAACATCTTTTTACTATGTCAGTGACACATGTTTAAGCAATTACGCAGGTGGATAACTTCACACTTATGAAATTCTATTTTGTCTGTACTCTGTGAAATGTTCATATTTTTTCAGAACCATTGTGATACTATGAGAGGTTTGAATGATGTATTTGGTATGGGATCATGATTTTTAAAGTATGCTTGAGGCAGATGACACTTTTGACATGAGCAGAGAATTTTTTTTAGTTTTTGAAATTATTGGAGGAAGCTACGACGATTTTGAGAATTGACTGAGGTGTTATGATGTTATTATTACGATGATTATGTGTATTAAGCTGCTGAGGTATGTTTATGATCAATAAGCTGATGCTATATGAGGAATTTGATTATGCTACTGATCTGTTATGATGAAATATTGAAGAAGTGTCGACAAATATGCATATGTGTAATAAGGTAAGGAATAATGAGTAGTGGTTAGGGACTCTGGTTTGTGAAAAAGGATGTTGGAAACCGAGAATAGTACTTTAAGGTGTATGAAATGTATGTAAATGTGTGAATGTATTACAATTCCTACGAAAATTTTTTGGACGTTATTATATTTATAGGATTTTATTTTCTACACATTTGTAACGCAATTTCTTGACCTGTGAAATTTTTTATATGAGACTGCCACTGTAGCGGAAACTGGTGTCGTAAATATTTCGGTAAGAAAGTTAAGTGACCACCTGCACGTAATGCGTCGTGGGCACCCAGCTGCGAAACAGCCACCTGGAAACAAGCCATTAGTGTGTGCCTTTCAGAGGCACAAGAAAAAAAAAGCCATTATCCTCGCCATTGACATTTCTTTGTAGAAAGCGTCGCAAATACGGCACGCTCATACTTGAAAACATATGATTACACTTTGGAGTTCTTAATTTATGGTATTTACTGAAATGAAATGATGAGAAATATTTCAGGTCTATTGTCTTGCTAGTTGGAAGATTGTTTACTGCATTATGAAATGACTTATGGCTAGCGAATGACGTTTCACGTCTTGCTTTGCCTATTTTGTTTAATATCTAGTTTCTAGCTGCACTGCACTAATATAGATATTTTATGCCTACAGATCCAGTAAATAATAACTTTATGATGTACTTAAAAAAACGAAGGAGCACAAAAAGACTTCCCTTCACAGGAGCTGCATACATAATTTTCTTTTCAAGTACTTGGTAATTTTTATGGTAGAATAACTTCTTGTGGTGCACCACTTTTATGACGTAGATGTTAATATGTGAATACACATTTCCGTTTTCTGCATTGTTGTCTTTACTGTAATATTTTTTCTGCTTGAGCTTTGTCATGTTTAGCTATTGCATTTGCTGCTGCTGTGTGCCAGGCATAGTGCTACTGAATTTCACTTTGTATTACTCTGTTAAGCCAGTTTTACTAGGGATTTATTTTTCTTGTTTGCTGCACAGCGCCTTATAATAGTTGTAATATTGCAATTGCTTTTCCAATTTCCATTTTTTTGGTCATTGCTGATTGTGTTAATTGTTTTGTGCTGCTGCATTGCGTCGTCCTTTAGTTTAGCATCTATGCTCAGTAAGTTTAAGTTAGCTTAAGAGAGGGTAGCCTATATAAAAGAATGAGTGGCGATGAATTGGAAGAAATGCACTGAGAGGTTATACAAAAAATCTACAGAAAGCAGGTATAGTTAGGATTTTCTTGGAAATAAAATGATGAGGTAAGATACTGGAAAATAAATAATGAGGTAAGAAATATGTGAACATATAAATAGAAAAAGCATACTTTGATAGGATTTTGGCGACGTTTCAGAGTATATTAGTTTGAAGCAGGAGGCACATCAGCATTAAGATATTATTGCTGGAATAGTGATGAAATTTGATTCACTTCCAAAATGAAAGACAATGAAGTCTTTTGTGGTCGCATTATACGACAATTGTTTCATTTTTTATGCAGTTTCAAGCTTTCAACTATTTCGTTGGTTGTTGCCATCAGGAGTTGTCTATAAGCAGTGTGGAACTTTATTTAACGGTCCCAATTATGTCATGGAAAAGCCAGGAAATCACAGAACTTCTTAACACTGCCAGAGATTGTGTTCTATGTCCATGATGGAAGCACATTGATAACGTTGTTGATTTAGTTATGTAAGCAGCCTGTTTATTGTTTGTTAGTCTGGTTATATGTTTGTATGTTCGCAGCACTACACACTGTATTAATATCACTGACAGCGCTCTGCGCCCTCGGTAAGAGACTCTGTGGTTGCACGGACTAGCAGTTTTCGAGCGGATGGCTTGTACAAGTGTCTTTCATGGAAACTCAGTGTTGGTAGGACATGCATTGTGTAATGAAGATGGATGTAGTTGGTAATGTTTGGGTAGTGGAATTATTGACAACTATATATGGTTCAAATGGCTCTGAGCACTATGAGACTTGAATTCTGAGGTCATCAGTCACCTAAAACTTAGAACTAATTAAACATAACTAACCTAAGTACATCACACACATCCATGCCCGATACAGGATTCGAACCTTCGACCGGAGCGGTCGCTCAGTTCCAGACTGTAGCGCCTAGAACCGCACGGCCACTCCGGCCGGCGTCAACTATGTAATTTTTGGGACTAGATGTCACATGAATAAGGTAAAATCTGCTAAATACATCGTTTATTCTTCAACAAAATCTTTATATTGCTAACAACATGCCTCATAGTAGTTACAGCCTATAGTAGTTAGAATCCTTTTATTTAGCTGGCTGCTGCTGCTGCTTGCTGTAATTGCTGCAATTCGTGTTATGAAGATTTTCTGTGTGGTAAGTGACGTATGAAAAGTATGGGTAATTGTTACGATTTTTTCCAATTCAGGGCCATTCTTGTGTGTCGATTATTTGAAGCCATGTTGTGATTGTATAGCAGTCAGATTGCGTTGTGCTTGTATATTGTAGGCAATAAATACGTAGGTTGAGTTGTGTTTGTCAGGGTCAAATTCTGTAGCTCAGTGTTTGAAATGATAAAAATAAGTCGGCAGGGATGGCCGAGCGGTTCTAGGCGCTACTGTCTGGAACCGCACACCCGCTACAGTCGCAGGTTCAAATCCTGCCTCGGACATGGATGTGTGTGACTTCCTTAGGTTAGTTAGATTTAAGTAGTTCTAAGTTCTAGGGGACTGATGAACTCAGCATTTTAAGTCCCATAGTGCTCAGAGCCATTTGAACCTTTTATGATAAAAATAAGTAAACATTAAGAATGTTCAATTACAAAGTGGATGACTCAGCTTATTTTCCATTTCCTTTAAAAAAAATTCATTGTTAATGTGGTAATAGATACGTTGATCAGTCATACGAACGACTTCAGAAGGCTGCACACAACAGAGATGCATAATAAATGTCGCAATTTCGCCAAATTTGCTGTTCTCTCACACAGCATCATGAACAAACATAGGTTATGTCTGAGGAAATGGAAATCTTAAGCTATGCATCTACCTGACGTCAATGAAACCGTTGACTTCAGAACGTGCAAAACCGGCTTTAACCAGGGCAGTGTTTATTTCCTCATCAGTGCATGGAAATAGGAGCTTAGTGCTGAATGCCAACAGAGATACAAGCTCAGTCATTGCCCTACCTACTACATGCACACCAAAACTCAGACGAAACTGACGCCACTTACAACTGCTCCGATAAAAATTCGGATGTTGTTCAGGAAATTTTTGAATATTTGGTGTCAGGAACCCGTGATGTCCGGACGCTCATTGCATAGTCATCCTGCAATTACTTTTGTTACCATGAAAATATCCACACAGCAGTGATAATGTTTGTGACATGCAATTATTAAAACGGATATCACAAAACACAGAAAAACGCAACAGCCGTTCGAGAGCTGCAAAGTGCTGTGGTGAGGTTGCTTCGGTGCGGGAAGAGACGAGAACTGTACCCTCGTGTGGCTATTCCACTGTGTTCAGTGAACCCACATACGAGATGCGTATCGTCCCGCTCTTCACCAGTAAACCTGTTCGCACTGTTGTGTGTGACTATTCTCTTACAACTTCTGGAAACGTAAAACCGAAGCAGAAACGTGCAGTACTGAATGCAAGTTGAGACTGAAGAGAAAAGTGGGCACTACTGATTTCAACAACAAGTACCGTGAGTGAACAGGACAAGTTTATTTCCAAACAAGACAGTCAGTCCATGCCCATGACTGTCAAAGATAAGTGCGAATAAGGTATCACTGCTAACGATAATTGGAGATTAGATGTTGAAAAAAGTGTAACGACCCACCAGAAGCCACGGTTGCTTTATAGCAAGATATTCAGAAAATATTCCTGAATACCATCGCAAATTGTGTGGCTGGAGTTTGAGTCCACTAGATAGACAGAATCGTACAGTATTGAATGAAAACCGAGAGAGAATAGAAAAGTGGGCATTACTGTTAACAACAGCCAACAGCGTGAGTGAACAGAACAAGTTTGTTTCCAAACTTGTTACGTATTCCGTTGTCCTCTTCACTAGTTTCTGTTGATGTGGTCTTCTGTCTTCAAGTCCCAGTGGTAGCGTATCCTATGCAAGCCTCTTCATCTCTGCATAGCTAATCCACGTCCGGTTGAACCCAGCGTCGCGTAGTGCAGCCTTGCTCTCCCACTACAGTTTTAGACCCACCACACTTTCATTCATTACCAAACTGACTATTTTTTGGACCTTCAGCACGTGTCCTACGATCCAGTCCTTTCTTTTAGTCAAGTTGCGCCTAAACTTTTTTCTCCTCATTTCGATCAGTACGTCTGTATTATTCGTGTGATTTGCCTGTCTTGTTATCAGCATGCTACTATAGCACCACGTTTCACAAACTTCTCTTAATGGGTGCATTGTCTGTCAAGGCTACAATCCAACCAAAATGATTTCAGAAAAGACTTCTTAACACTTATCTCTATACATATTTAAGTCCACAGCGCTGTGTGGCTAATGACAGTAAATACTCTAGGGATTTTCATAGAGTTGCCATTAACAGCCAGGTTTTTTCATGAGGAAAGTTTCAGTGCATCACCATATATCAGAAACAAGTGGTGAGGGTGAAGATACTTGGTGCTACTCGTTCGAAGCCTGGGTCAGTCACCAGTTTATGCTACCGAATAGTTATAATTAAATGCAGCTACTCCAAGCGTGCAGTGTAGACTGTCGTCATCGTATTTCAGCGAAATTCGGTTTGTACTGTAATGCGTTAATGTGGAACCGATTTACGGTGGAAAATAAAAAGGTAAGATCAAATTTTGGCCACCAGGTGCAAACTTGCTTTGTGAATACAAGAAAGACGAATAGAAATGTCCATATGTAACGGATTACGAAGCGGACGTGGTCAGAAGAGGTGAAACCAGTGAGAAAAGCATTATGTTTATTTCGTTTTTAATCGCCACATACACAATTTGTTCAATATGAGCACCAGAGGCATCGATGAGATCTGTAAAGAGCCAGATTTGCACCTGGAAACCATAATTGTAACTAATTTTGTCCAGCATCAATCGGTACCGCATTAACATATTAGCATATTCACCAAGTTTCGTTGCCATACGATAATTTCGGCCCACACTCGACATTCGTGAGTAGCTACACTTAATTATAACTGCCCGGTATATGTTGAAGTACAGAAATGGTTTTATTTCTAATCTGAAACTGCATATTATGTGCTAGAATAAAAAAAAGTATTGCGTTACTAGTAGCTCGAACCGATGTCATTGTTAATATGCATACATTTAGACATTGTACTCTCCAGCTTCCATACCATCATCGTGCGTCCTCTTTCCTGCACTATGCTGTCCTGTACCGACTTATACTGATAATTTCTATGCAATACGCCTGAATGTGGGCAAGAGTGTATTTGCTTTACATTATATTACACTATGATAAAGTTAGAACCATTGCTGTTTATGAGAAGCATTACCAGTGGTTTTCGTTTCATTAACAGTTCGTAAATTTAAAAAATAAACAGAAAATTAATGTCATATGAAAACTTATTTTCGAATTAATTCTGAGACTCTTTTACTAACATTCTTCAAGTACCGATAATTGGGCGTACTTATTGGAATACTCTCCTTGCGGTTTTCTGTATGCAAGATGACTGCTTCTACTTACCTATAGCGTGTCTCAGAAGGAATAGTCGACATTCAGGGATCCGGCAGGAACGATCATTCCAAGCAGAGAAGTCCAGTAAATATGGACTCTTAAAATACATACCTAAAGATTGTAAGAGGGCCTGGAAAGCAATTAGACCTAATATTGGTATTAATTTGACGGTCTCCACCAGCCCTGGTCCTCCTTAAAATCCAAGAAAACTGAACTGGAAATTTTGTTCATTTTTTAAAAAAGAATAAATTAAATATGTAGTGTAGAAAGAATAACTATTTACGAATTCATAAATTAGCCGATTCTCTTAAGTAGAGTCTCAGATCCAGTTAACTTTTTAACGAATCAGGGCGTCAAAAATTAATTTTTTAAATGTAAAATTCTAGGTATTAAATTAGTATGCGATAAATAATGTGGAGGAGGAACAATGTTATAATTTGTGAAACAACTTTTATTCTCCGAACAACGTTATATTATAGGAGGAAATCATTTAACCACAAGTACCTGGTTCCTGATCAACAAATTTAATTACTGTGTCTCGCATCAGTGAGACCTCGTAAGTCGATTTATTAATGAATGAACGTAAAAAAGATACACACACACACACACACACACACACACACACATACACAAAGAAACAGTGAAAGCATGCACTATATCACTCACACTATATTCATACAATAGAAAAATGAAGTTCCAGAAGAACAAAACGCTATAATTCTTGACATCTGCGCAGAAAGGTTTATTCCTTTTGTGGAATTCAAAGCAGTAAACACCCCCAATGGCCAATCACGTACCCAACGTGCAAACAAACTGAGTTACCACGATCACACGAATCCAAAGAAAGAATAGGAAGATTTAAGAAGCCTAAAGTAGGCGAAATTCCTAATTGAAATCATAATAGCAAGTGAAACAGACAAATTTAGAATTAAATCATGAAGGCTGAGGGCCTCCAATTACGCAAAGCACACGTGGTACCCACCGAACTATACCGTTACAAAAGGTATCCTTTAAACCACGAAGATCAGATAATTCTACAAACATAATGCGTACAAATAAATTAAATCAGCAAGAGACAAGGCGCATTACAGTGCAGTAGTAGAACAGGATGCTCTTGAATCGCAAGTACTACCTGAAGACAAAATTAAACGAAAAATAAATTCGAAAAACACGGAAGAACAGAAAAAAAATCATGCAAATACGAAGTTTCAATTACTCTCACATTCGTACTAGAGAAAGGTTCACTGAATAAATCACATTTCGCTGAATCAATCTCATCATGTCTGAGGTGGATCCTGGTTCAAAAGGAACAAAGCAAGGTACGATCAATTAACTATCGATTATAGTCATTAGCTAAACTGGAAAGCATAGCACAAACTGGCTGTGAAATGATGACGCTTTAGTTAAGCTGAAGAACTTAAGCATTACAACGAAATTAAGTGGCAAAACGCGAGTCTACATACATCTTATTTCTGTTCTAACTTAGGAGCTACAACCGTACTTATTAAGAACCAGACAGTGTGTGTCCGCTCTCCACCGAGCTTCTCGCAACTCCCAGTGCAACGGAAGCCACTAGAGGGCTTCCCTTTCTTCACCAACCTGACAGACAAACAAACCTCGGATCAAAAGGGTTTAACCTGTCTGCCCAGGTACCGGGATACAAAGTTGGTCAACCTGTGTTACCCTCCTAGCGAAAAGCATACATCCCCTGCTCATAGCAGACGTCAACCAACTCTGCTCCCACCACAAAATAAACCGAGAAGACAACGAAAAGACATTCATTCACCCACATTCACCCACACACAAGAAAGAGTGGAGGAGGAACATGTTACATGTGTATCAGTAAACATAAAATGGAACCTAATTTATTAAAATATTAACGGAATGCCACAAAATTCATACATTTTACGTCGCATAGGCCTATAATTCCACTTAGTCCCACCGTTCACTCCTCCTGGGAAGGTCAACAAGCACAACCTCAATTACGCCGTGAACCACATGAGCCGTAATTGAATAAAATGAAGGAACAGTCTTAGGAGCAACTTTACAGAACCGTTTTAAGATCTGTGAGCACTTCTTCATCTTTGCTACTACGAAACAAATCTGATCTATTCAACAAGTACGCATAGGTTTTAAGGTACGCATTTTAGAGCACATGTTTCCTAACCATTTTTTATCGTTTTAGTCCACACTACCTGCTCCAAAAATATTGACAACAAAGGAAAAGCGATAGAAGTGATTTATTTCACAGTATGGAAGATGTAGTGCTTATTGCTCTCAAGGTTTGATTTATAGAGCACATGATTACTAGACTTTCTTGTGTCGAATGATCGTTCCTCTCTTATTCCTGAATACTGATCATTCCTCCTGGGATATCTCGTGAATATAGACTGGTGAGTCACAGTTTAATTCACGCTGGCAATGCACAGCTTTGCGCTGCAAGGCAATAGAAGTTTCTATGCAACATAATTTCTTCACCATAACGTTTTTACGACAATGCTTTGTCGTTCGTAAAATAGTTTTCCTTTGTTCTGGTAGCTTTTAAAACTGAATCCCATTGGTACGCACTTATATTGTTTATTCGATTGCTGGATTAGTAACTGACCGTTTGTGCCCATAGTCAACAGAATACTTTCCACGTGTAGTACTTCTTCTTGACAGGAAAATAACACAGGATTCGCTTTCATTTGAACTTTAAGTTTTCCATTCAGTGATTTGTATAGCATCGTTTTACACTGTTTCACTACTCTGCAAGGACTCTCTACTTTAGTCTCTGTCTACTGCCTTAATTTAATAGCACGAGCTGGATGTCAAACCTATGAGACCACACATTTTATGTGACAACTATTTATACATAACATCGAAGGTAAAATTCAGAACTCCACTTTCTCTACATTTAAAACTTATCAGTGGCGCTACGCTAAGAGACTGGACACGTATTCGGGACAAGGGCGTTTCCAGTCCCCGTTTGCCCGTCTGCATTAAGCACTCCGTCTTCAGGCCACGAGTGGCCTACCGGGACCATCCGACTGCCGTGTCATCCTCAGAGGAGGATGCAGATAGGAGGGGCATGGGGTCAGGACACCGCTCTCCTGGTCGTTACGATGGTATTCTTGACCGAAGCCGCTACTATTCGGTCGAGTAGCACCTCAATTGGCATCACGAAGCTCAGTGCACCCCGAAAAATGGCAACAGCGCATGGCGGCCTGGATGGTCACCCATCCAAGTGCTGACCACGTCCGAGAGCGCTTGACTTCGGTGATCTCACGGGAGCCGGTGTATCCACTGCGGCAAGGCCATTGCCCGTCGACATTAAGGGTTTCCATAAAATCTCCAAATCGCTACAGACAAATGTTGGAACGGTCTGGAACGCATAGACTTTCGTGTGGAGATTCAGCATGTGGCGCAGCCACAAAGATAACCTGCCTTGTGATTCACATTGCTGGCGAGATAACGAGTCAATTGGTAGCCACCACATGCCTGTTCGTAGAATAAATGAAAATATTGGACCAACTGCGACATAGTCGCGAATATAAAGTGATCCAGGTAGTCAAAAGTTTTTCTTATTTTTTTCTTTTTTTTTTCTTTGAAGGACGTTATATTCTGATCAAAGACAAAAGGAAAAAAAGCATTTGAAAAAAATCATTAATTGAAACATGTTGTTTGAGAATAAGGGTTAATTTTCTACGACCATTAAATCACACCGTAGTCATGCCTTCACTATCTCCTATCGCGTGGAAGGGGGCTAAATAATATTTCCGTTACCTGATTACTTAATATTACAATTCGTCAAGAGGGTGGGTCACCTCGAATTTTCTAGCCATTATGTTCAAATATGTCTAGCAGGGAAGCGGTAGCGCAGGAACATCTACACTGTGTGTCTTCAACGAGTTGAGCTAATAAGGGCTCAATAACCTAGACTTCAAACGGCCGAGTCACCTCTCCAGCCTGGGCCACAGGACCGTTAAATTTTCCCCCTCTGGGTAAACTGGTACGGGGCAACTTTTCGCGCATCGCGGAAGTACGGTGTGTGGAGTTGCTCATGTTAATAAATCACCGAGGAGACCAGTTCTCACCCAAATCGTCCTCAGTTCCTCGGAGATGCAAGACGTGCCGCTTCGTAAGTTGCAGTAACGCGAAAGTGACCACCATCTTAGTGCATAGTATCCATTCAACACGTGGAGGCAGTCTCGCTTATTGTTCGGTAGTTACCCCATTAAAGATCACTCACTACATTGTAACGACTGTGGTGCTCTCTCACGCGCGATTATACTAAGCCGGCTGTTGTGGACGAGCGGTTCTAGGCGCTTCAGTCCGGAACCGCGCTGCTGCTACGGTCGTAGGTTCGAATCCTGCCTCGTTCATAGATGTGTGTTATGTCCTTAGGTTAGATATATTTAAGTAGTTCTGAGTCTAGGGGACTGACGACCTCACATGTTAGGTCCTATAGTGCTCAGAGCCATTTGAACCATTCTGATTACGCGAATTTGCATGTTCGCACGCAGATTTTCGGGCACGACGTCATTAATGTAGCTAGCTAAATCTTGCCAGCTCATTTCCTGCTTCACTTGGTTCTCGTGGTAGACCGTTAATGTGATGTAGGTACTTTTAAATTTACGCCAGCATCACCACTCTCTCTCTAGAGTTCATTTCTCGTTTGTATTGCTTTGTAGAGTTTCATGTTTTTTTTTTTTTTTTTTTTTTTTTTTTTTCGCGTGTATCTGACCTACAGCAGGATTGAAGTTCGCCGTTTACGTTGCCATCCATTTTGATACTGTCTGTTATCTTGTAACAAAGCTGTCTCTTTTTCTGGTTTTATAGAGACGATACATTTGCAATTTAACTTGTAAAAAGGCCTCTCACTTTCTGTAGCTTTATCTGTCCGCTGTGAACGAAAATCCTTTCAGCAGCTACACAACTACATCCCTTGCAAGTAGGTGAAGAATCCGACAGCCCACGCAGTCAATTGGCAGTACATCAGCAGGTGAGTGGAAACCTACGAGGGTTGTTCAATAAGCAATTTCTCACATTTTAAAGCCATTAATATACGTAGAGAAACGCCCTTGTTGGTGTTTCACATATGATGTTTGTTCTGCGATCCGGGGAAGTTTCGAACCGTTCTAGCAGATGGCACAGCCGTAGTACAGCGTCAAAACGGCGTCTACATACGACTTACTTTACAAGCAGCGTGCTGTTATTGAAATCTTGTGAGCAGAAAAAGAAAGTGTGGTGAACATCCATAAACGTTTGTTTGCTGTGTATGGCGATGCTGCAGTTGATAGGAGTACAGTTGGGTGATGAGTAAACAAAGTGACCGCCTCAGGAAATGCAGAAACATGGTCAGCCATGCTCGGGACGTCCTGTCACAGCCACTGCTCCTGACATGCCGAATAGTGCGGATGCCATTATTCGCATTACAACTCGACAATTAACTCTACAATTGTCTGCCAGCATAGGAAGTGCGTCTGCAATGGTCGAGACTCTCGGATATTCAGAGAGGTGCTCACGATGAGTTCCACGAATGCTCACAGTGGACCAAAAGATTTAGACAAAAGTCATTTCATCTGAATTTTTGGAGTATTTTGAGAGCGACGGAGAGACCTTTCTGTCACGGATGTTACGGAACACACTTTGAAGATGACGAGAGTGTCAACCATGCAGTGAAAACATGGTTAAGCCTACAGGGAAAACATGGTTACGCCTACAGGGAATAGATGTCCTTAGACAACGTTGGCGTACCGCCATAGAAAGTGATGGATACTACGCAGAGAAACAGGACAAGACATGTTGATGTATATTGTCACCAAATTCAGACTCTTAAAAATAATTATATTGCAAGAAAAAATGTACGGCATTACTTATTGAACGACGTTCGTATATCGTAGTTCGGGAAAGCACGTGAAGTGCTTCACCAAATTTCATTCCAGCCGCTGCAGACGCATTGGTTGTTATTATCACCCTTACCATTAGTTACATTCAAGTGACAGACGCAATCTCCAATCGCAGGTGTCTCTGAAAGGGTCCTATCAACGTTTGCGTTCCGCCTCCTATGACCCCGTCGTCGACGGTACGCTATAGTCTGATCTTCATTTTCCTCGTATCTAATCACACAAGCCAAGTACATTCTTAAGCAGTCGGCGCTGGCTTCTGCTTTGTGGAGTAATTCTCTCGCGGCCCCTTCGCAGGTGCCTTCGTGCTACAGCGCCAGGCTAGCGGTGGAAGACGGCCAACTCACCTCCATCTGCCGCCGTTTCCCGACTTCCCCATTGTGTCCGATTCACCAGAGCCCTCTCCTTTCCCTCACCGCTTCCTAAATTCCTTCTTTCCGGTTCCTACCATTCATTCAGACGCCTTTCTTTCATCTGGCGTCGTCTTTCTCCGTTCCTCGCGCGAGCATGTCTCTCTCCGGAACAAAGCGCGTATTCAGCGCGCGATTATCAATAGTGAATACAAAAGAGACACAGTTCTGGCAGAGCCAAAGGCCAGAGAATAAACTCCTGCGACTGCCTCTTCCGTTTCTCACGGCTGTGCTGATAATTTTTCGGCACAGAGGAGCAACTTGGTGTTACTGCCCAAAGAAGATGAAAGCTTGGCTCTTTACCGTAACGTAAAGGGCGCAATGGAGGCACGTTCCTCCTGGAAATTGTTACCGTAGAGACCTTCTCTCTAGTTACACTTGCATTATTTATTACTTGCTGGATTCTATGTGTCATTGGAGTATGGTAATTAAACCTCCTAGCACTTCTCACATACCTAAAGCCACGTGTATCAAGGCCGTCAGGTTGATTTAGTATTTCTTGATTTCAGAAAAGAATTATCAGAAGTACTGAGTTCAGTGACTGAACTGAGGACTTCTTGGTAGGGATGCCGCAAGCATTTTATCTTGGATGAAGATTCGAGATGTGTGTTGGTACCCTTGCTTTCCATGTTGTTTATTTATGATTTTGCAGTCAATATTGATAGTGACCTCAAACATTACCCAGATGATAGAGTTAACGAGGTACTGGCTGAAAAAGTTGCACAAATATTCAGGTAGTTCTTGATAAGGTTCCGAAGTCGTGCTTTAAATATTCAGGAATGTGCGCTTCACAACACGAATAAACAACAGGTCACAACTGGAGTCCGTACAATAGCTGGGTGTAAGGCTTGTGAAATAGATCTACTACATGGGCTATGTCGTAGGCACGTCAGGTGGCAGTCTTTGGTCCTTTGGTAGAACACCGCAATCAGTTGTCAATGGAGATTGCTTACAAAACACTCGTGCGACCCACCCTAGAGTATTGCTCAAGTGTGTGCGATCCGTACCAATATTGAATTCATACAGAGAAGGGCAACACGTATATTCACAGTTTTTTGACACGTGAGAGAACGTCATGCAGACGCTGAAAAAACTGAACTTGCAGACCTCTGAAGATAAACGCAAACCATCCCGAGAAAGCCTACGTACTAAGTTGTAATAACTGGATTGTATAATGAATCTCGGAATATGCTAAAATCCCTTACTTACATCTCCCGCAGGTGTCGTAGGGCAAGAATAATTTTAGCGTGTACAGAGGCATCTCATGTCATTCTTCCTGTGCTCCACACGGGAATACAAAGGAAAGCAGATCTCTACCATATATTTCACAGTAGCTAGAAGAGTGCGCATGCAGATGTGCATGTAGGTGATCTGTGACCAATAACACACTCTAGTTCGGAGGTATATTACTCCAACAAGGGGTGTCCAGTAGCAACGTTCTTTTAATTTCACCAAAAGAAAACTTTAGGTTTAGATACAAATTAACTGGGCTCTGAAGTTCAACTATCCAGTAGTGATTAGTAACATCAACAAGCTTCTACTTTTCATTTCAAGTTCGGTACGGGAAGATCAATCATAGAAATACTTGCACAAAAACTTCAAACAATTATGCTGTATGTAAGAATCTTATTATAAGAATATGTGCGATCCTCACTCGGATGAGCCATAAACTTAAGCATCTCTGAAACGTGTCCATATTTCACGCGTGCACTAAGTTAGTCAGTGACTCCAGAGAGACTTTAACTAACATGTGCTACCGCAGGCGGTGTTTCTGTCTTGCGGAATTTGAAAAACAGCACCACTACCAAGCTGTATTGGTTTTAGGCATTAAGTTTTAGGAGTTAATTTATAGGAGAGAGTCTCTGATCGTTTTATAATGATCATGGGAAGAAAGAACAATGTTTAGTTTCCAATGTGTGCAATTTCTTGCGTCCATAAGATCAACAACTACAACACTTCATTTATAATGCTTTATTTATAAGAAGACCACAGTTCATTTGAAACTTCAAGGCGGATTAAAACTGTGCCAGACCGAGACTCGAACTCGGGACCCAGTCTTGCAAAGCTCGCAAGAGAGCATCTGTGAAGTTTGGAAGGTAGGAGACGAGGTACTGGCGGAAGTAAAGCTGCGAGAAGGCCTCGTGAGTGTACTTGGGTAACTCAGTTGGTAGAGATCATGACGCCGAGAGGCAAAGGTCCCGAGTTCGAGTCTCGGTCCGACACACAGTTTTAATCTGCCAGGAGTTACATCTCAGGGCACACTATGCTGCAGAAACCATGCTTCCACAATAGGCTTTCTTCCAGAAGTGCTAGTCTTGCAATGTCCGTAGGAGAGCCTCTGTGAAGTTTGGAAGTTCGGAGATGACGTACTGGCGGAAGTAAAGCTATGGGAAGGTGTCCTAAGTCGTGCTTAGGTAGCTCAGTTGCTAGAGCACTTGCCCACGAGAGGCGAAGGTCTCGAGTTCGTATTCGGTCAGGCACACAATTCTAATCTGTTAGGAAGTTTCATACCAGCTCACACTCCGCTGCAGAGCGAAAATTTCATTCTGGGAACAACTCATTTCCATCGATTCAAACATCAAAAGAGGAAGTCTAATGATTTTTGCTTAGCAATTATTAAACTGTCTGTTGCGACGAAGGGTGAAGTCTTGTTTTGTGGGTATCGTACGTTTGTCTTTCGTCATGATACTTCGGTATACCACCGTCTAAATTAAGCTATCATTGATCGATCTGCTTATCTACAAATACTAGGATGCTAGCATACACGCGTTAATTGTTTAGTAATCTGTCTCTGTAGTTCATTTTTACTAAATAAATTTTACTGAACAGGTGCTCAGATTCGTTGCTCAGAAACTGGTAATTTTATTTCAAAAAATAACATGAGCTAAATTGTAAAAAAGTCACCCAATTTCCCTAATTCTCGGGTGGTTAGCAAGTGGCTCCAAAATTTCACACAGATTTTTGTTGTGTATATTTTCAGAGGTTAAACAAATCCTATGACACTTAGTTTACACTCCATTCTCAACTCGTTGGATGAATCTGCATGCAGCCAGTCTGAAAATCTGTCCCACGTCATGTATCACTGTTTAGTGATGTTACTTACTGTTTCTACCTCTTCTGTCTTTTGTTTCCGGAGTACAAGACTCAAATCAGAGTCACTGCTAAATTATAATATTACGTAAAAATGAACGTACAGAAGTGTTACAGTTCAGCACCGCACACAAAACTTCTGTCAGAATCTACTGTGACGAGATACCGTCATGCTGAAAAAAGACTTTTCCGTCGCCCTCAGCTCTATGGCCTATGGCATGTGACAGTATTACTAACTTCTGAGGAAATACATCATGTATTTAAAAAAAAGAAATTCAGCCAACTAGAAACATAAAACTCTTTCCCTAGCAGAATTCTTTTTTAAATGTCGGTAGTATCTCGCTGATGCCGTTCGGTTCTACAATAGTCTTGGACTGTACAACTTACAAGGATATCACAAAATTATAAATATACGGTCTAAAGTATACGGATGGCAACTCTGTACAAGGACAACATTCAGCCCTGTGAAATGCACAGTTCCCAGCCATCATAAAATTATTTTTCTTGTTATTGCAGCTGAAAAATTATCAAAATAAAACACCAGGCAAATAAATAGTATCAAAAGTCATATCGAGCACAACCAATGAAAATATAGGATCTTCACACAACAGAAACTCACCTCATTGGTTTAGATGTAAGGCAAAGAACATTTCGACAACCTAACTTACTTAATATCTGAAATCAACAATCATATTTATATAGTAAATATTTATATAGTAAATATTTATAATATAGTAAATATTTATAATATAGTAAATATTTATTAATGGATAGGTGCAAACAGTTTTTGTGATGTTTGGAAAAGATTCAACTGATCACAATGTATGATTTGTATCAATGTTTAGTAAAGCTGTTGTTGTTGCTACAAAATACAACTTTTTAGGTCGGGTAATGTACTTGTTAACGGAAGTTTTGTTTTCTGCATTACGCGTAAGTATCCAGAGTTAGGGGCTCCTACGCTCCATCTCACTCTACTTGTGTCCCAGTGATCCACCGAGTAATCGTTTTTACCTTACAAACGTTTAAGGAAATAGCTGCACAGCTTGAAGAGGATTTAGAATGTTGTAAAGAGAATACTATACTGGTAGTAAATTAGTGAATACGAGACTGAATTTCATTTGCCGAGAGGTTTCGAACGTGCAGTGAAACAAAGGGTAGCTGCTGCATATTTTAATAGAGAGTTATTTTAAGGCAAATTACTTAGCATATAAATAATAATATTTTTGTTGCTTAAACTTTTTACTAGCAATAATTACAGTGTATTAGAACCTGTAACTAGTTGTTGTTGTTGTGGTCTTCAGTCCTGAGACTGGTCTGATGCAGTTCTCCATGCTTCCCTATCCTGTGCAAGCTTCTTTATCACCCAGTACTTACTGCAACCTACATCCTTCTGAATCTGTTTAGTGTATTCATCTCTTGGTCCCCCTCTACAATTTTTAACCTCCACACTGCCCTCCTATGCTAAATTTGTTATCCCCTGATGCCTCAGAACATGTTCTACAAACCGACCCCTTCTTCTAGTCAGGTTGTGCCACAAACTCCTCTTCTCCCCAATTCTATTCAATATCTCCTCATTAGTTATATGATCTACCCATCTAATCTTCAGCTTTCCTCTGTAGCACCACATTTCGAAAGCTTCTATTCTCTTCTTGTCCAAACTATTTATCGTCCATGTTTCACTTCCATACATGGCTACGCTCCATACAAATACTTTCAGAAATGGCTTCTTGACACTTAAATCTGTACTCGATGTTAACAAATTTCTCTTCTTCAGAAACGCTTTCCTTGCCATTGCCAGTCTACAGTTTATATCCTGTCTACTTCGACCATCATCAGTTATTTTGCTCCCCAGATAGCAAAACCCCTTTACTACTTTAAGTGTCTCATTTGCTAATCTAATTCCCTCAGCATCACGTAATTCGACTACATTCCATTATTCTCGTGTTGCTTTTGTTGATGTTCATCTTATATCCTCCTTTGAAGACACTGCCCATTCCGTTCAACGGCACTTTCAAGTCCTTTGCTGTCTCTGACAGAATTACAATGTCATCGGCGAACTTCAAAGTCTTTATATCTTCTCCATGGATTTTAATGCCCACACCGAACTTTTGATTCCTTTACTGTTTGCTCTATATACAGATTGAATAACATTGGGAGAGGCTATAACCCTGTCTCACTCCCTTCCCAAACACTGCTTCCCTTCTGTGCCCCTCAACTCTTATAACTGCCATCTGGTTTCTGTACAAATTGTAAATAGCCTTTCGCGCCCTGTATTTGATCCCTGCCACCCTTAGAATTTGAAAGAGAGTATTCCAGTCAACAATGTCAAAAGCTTTCTCTAAGTCTACAAATGCTAGAAACGTAGGTTTGCCTTTCTTTAAACTTTCTTCTAAGATAAGTCGTTAGGTCAGTATTTCCTCACCTGTGCCAAAATTTCTACGGAGTCCAAGCTGATCTTCCCCGAGGTAGGCTTCTACCAGTTTTTCCATTCGTCTGTAAGGAATTCGCGTTAGTATTTTGCAGCTGTGACATATTAAACCGATAGTTCGATAATTTTCGCATTTGTCAACGCCTGCTTTCTTTGGGATTGGAATTATTATGTTCTTCTTGAAGTATGAGAGTATTTCGCCTACCTCATACAACTAGCTCAACAGATGGTAGAGTTTTGTTAGGACTGGCTCTCCCAAGGCAGTCAGTAGTTCTAATGGTATGTTGTCTACCCCCAGGGCCTTGTTTGGACTCAGGTCTTTCACTGCTCTGTCAAACTCTTCACGCAGTATCGTATCTCCCATTTCATCTTCATGTACATTCTTACATTTGTCCTCTAGCCATCCCTGCTTAGCCATTTTGCACTTCCTGTCGATCTCATTTTTGAGAAGTTTGTATTCCTTTTTGCCTGTTTCATTTACTGCATTTGTAACTAGTTATGAAAAGTGAATACATAAAGTTTACTAAAAACGGCCAGAAATTCGGCTATTTACTTGTCCACACGCTTTCACGTAACGACACCAGGGTTCTCACAGATGCATCCACACCTTGCTATTACCCTTATTGTCTACAATGGTTTCGATGGTCATCTATCTCAAAACGAACTGGAAAGACGAAATGAAACTAAATTACGAGTTCGTAAAAGAGCCAAGTACGAATGGAAATATGTTTCTGGATTCTGTGGCGACTAAAATTATTCCCTGAAAATGAATCTATAGGTAGTCAGATGGACCTGTGACATCCACTTCATGTGAACCACTATTTTTGTATTGTAAGACGCGCCACACATTCGAGTATGTCTAGCAGCGACGCCCAACGAAAAGCACTACCCTCGTAACCAGGTGTCATAGTGAATATATCGTAGATCAACTACAACAAATAATGTAAGAAATCAATAGTACTATTTACAGGGTGTTTCAAAAATGACCGGTATATTTGAAACGGCAATAAAAACTAAACGAGCAGTGATAAAAATACACCGTTTGTTGCAATATGCTTGGGACAACAGTACATTTTCAGGCGGACAAACTTTCGAAATTACAGTTGTTACAATTTTCAACAACAGATGGCGCTGCAAGTGATGTGAAAGATATAGAAGACAACGCAGTGTGTGGGTGCGCCGTTCTGTACGTCATCTTTCTGCTGTAAGCGTGTGCTGTTCACAACGTGCAAGTGTGCTGTGGACAACATGGTTTATTCCTTAGAACAGAGGATTTTTCTGTTGTTGGAATTCCATCGCCTAGAACACAGTGTTGTTGCAACAAGACGAAGTTTTCAATGGAGGTTTAATGTAACCAAAGGACCGTAAAGCGATACAATAAAGGATCTGTTTGAAAAATTTCAACGGACTGGGAACGTGATGGGTGAACGTGCTGGAAAGGTAGGGCGACTGCGTACGGCAACCACAGAGGGCAACGCGCAGCTAGTGCAGCAGGTGATCCAACAGTGGCCTCGGGTTTCCGTTCGCCGTGTTGCAGCTGCGGTCCAAATGACGCCAACGTCCACGTATCGTCTCATGCGCCAGAGTTTACACCTCTATCCATACAAAATTCAAACGTGGCAACCCCTCAGCGCCGCTACCATTGCTGCACGAGAGACATTCACTAACGATATAGTGCACAGATTGATGACGGCGGTATGCATGTGGGCAGCATTTGGTTTACTGACGAAGCTTATTTTTACCTGGACGGCTTCGTCAATAAACAGAACTGGCGCATATGGGGAATCGAAAAGCCCCATGTTGCAGTCTCATCGTCCCTGCATCCTCAAAAAGTACTGATCTGGGCCGTCATTTCTTCCAAAGGAATCATTGCCCCATTTTTCCGATCCGAAACGATTACTGCATCACGCTATCTGGACATTCTTCGTGACTTTGTGGCGGTACAAACTGCTTTAGACGACACTGCGAACACCTCGTCGTTTATGCAAGATGGTGCCCGGCCACATCGCAAGGCCGACGTCTTTAATTTCCTGAATGAATATTTCGATGATCGTGTGATTGCTTTGGGCTATCCGAAACATAAAGGAGGCGGCTTGGATTGGCCTCCCTATTCTCCAGACATGAACCCCTGTGACTTCTTTCTGTGGGGACACTTGAAAGACCAGGTGTACCGCCAGAATCCAGAAACAATTGAACAGCCGAAGCAGTACATCTCATCTGCATGTGAAGCCATTCCGCCAGACACGTTGTCAAAGGTTTAGGATAATTTCATTCAGAGACTACGCCATATTATTGCTACGCATGGTGGATATATGGAAAATATCGTACTATAGGGTTTCCCAGTCCGCAGCCCATCTGTTGTTGACAATTGTAGCTACTGTAATTTCGAAAGTTTGTCTGCCTGAAAATGTACTGTTGTCCCAAGCATATTGCAACAAATGGTGTATTTCTATCGCTGCTCGTTTAGTTCGTATTGCCATTTCAAATATACCGGTCATTTTTGAAACACCCTGTAGCAAGAAAGCCTTAAAATCAGTAACGATAGGACAGGAAACGTATCGAAATATAGATCGATGTGCCTGATACTGTTTTTCTGCTTTTCGTTCACATATTTTCCTGTCGTGGTTTTGATTTTCAGAAAGTTGGATCATCGGTATAATCAAAGGAATGTTGTCTCTGATAACAGATCAGCGCATGTCAGTGCCTTGGCGAAAGTGATGTTGACTCCACGATCGCCCCGTTTTTGTTCTCTTCTTGTAACAAACAAACTGTGGCACTTTGTTGTTCAAACGCTGGTTCATATGCATCGGTATTTGAATACTCAGTGGTTTTTTTCGCCATCTATATCTTCGCAGTGAGAATTTGTATTCCAAACGAGATTATTCATTATAACGGAAAATTTCAAAACTTCCCGAACTATGCGCGGATAAAGCTTCCAGACTGCGATACTGGACCCAACATGTTATCTTGGTTGTGGTGACAGACAGAAGCCGACCTATGTGAAAGCCAATATGTGGGATGTAAATCTAGATCAGGGCCAACATCAATCACACAGTGTTTCTCTGCTGATCGTAGATCGTGTGGAGGATCGAATGATTAGGGTGATTAAGTTAGTTAAAGGTAGGAGTTTCACATTAATGAAGTTAGTTCAAATGTGTAGGAATATTGGGAGCCAGAAGTTGTATGTGTATTAAATTCCACTGAACTACCGGAGACGAAGAAACTCAAACACCAGCATCAGAAAGACGTTTTTAAGGACCAGCAGCCTACTGATCATCGTCGACCGTTGTGAGGCATTGGAGTGACGCAGAGCCTGTGTTACTCAGTGCTGCCACAAGTTCGTAGTCGTCACTGTCATCACAGTCATTGTATTAGGTCCCGTTGTAATGCTGGTCGTCGCCTAGGAGGCGCAAGATTGACGCCATCGCTATAGTCATCTCCGACATAGTCATCGGACACCTTTAGAAGGCGCCGGCCTGTAATGGGAGTCACCGCCAGAGGTGCGTTGTGGTACCGCACTAGCGCTGTCGCCGTGGGACACTGCCTCCACAAACACAACGACAAGGGCCAGAGGCAGGGACCCTGGCCCACCGACACTGGCTTGCCCCACTTAACTGCGATCGCCACAGAGGCCCACGGCACGTGGTTCCAGCTGCCGCAGTATGATCCAGCAAGGCCGTAGCGTCGTTGCCGAATCAGTTGATTCCAGTCGTACCAGTGCAGCTTCAGTCGCAGCAGTGGGCGAAGGTGTGGGCCACTCTGGCCAGCTGCTTAAGACAGTATTAGTACTCAGGGCACATATTAGTTGAAAGCACCTATGATGCCTGTTAATCAGTTGAAATCTATTTGCAACAGTGAATAAACAAAACATGATTTGGTGACTGGTTGCTGCATATTTGGTAATTTTGTGTTTTAATTCTTTCATTAGGAGCTATCCGTGGACACACCCCACCATCCTCTTTCTCATGCCCAGAAGAGAACCAACGTTCGAATCCGGCGAAGGGCAGTTGAGTCCTGTGCCTGTTTACAGTTGGCAGCACATCAGTCTCGCGTAGTCAGAGGGGTGATATTTTAACGAAACCAATGAGAGAGAGGCGAGAAATGATGCGATGTGTGTGAGGAACAATGAACTTTGTAGTCCTGGCTGTCAGGAATATTTTGGGATTCCTTCCAAAATTGTCTATTTCCAAGGAGGTGATCAGAGTAGCACCTAACAGCGCAACTTAAATTGCAGTGAGTGAAACGAGCAGCGATGACATGTATAATCTTGGTTCGTGAGCCGTGGTAAAAATTGCTGCTTTGAAGAGAGTTCCGCAGCGCGTTGTGTGTAGCAGTCGCCCTCCGTTTCTGGCGGTGGCGCCGGTGTGGCAATCGCAGCTTTGGTGTCTCCCTCCGGTGGGAAAGAGGTAAGGTTGCCTGTTCACGTGCATTTAAGGGGCGCTATCAGCTCGGCAGTTGGTCAGTTGGATTGAGGCTGGGTCAGTCTCGCGTCACCAGTTGCTGGTCTGTTCCTCGTTCGCATTTGTGTGGCAGTTAGAGTCTGTCTGTCGTCGGGGTGCTAGTATGTCTGTCGTCTTGATCAAACTTTAAAGCCAGAAAATGAGAGTCTTGCCACTCCGCCAGTAACAGAACTCAGCTAGTGGTCGCCCGGTCAGGGCTGAGTTCCTGCATCTGAGTCTGCGCGTTAGGCCACCAGTCTGCTCGAGTTGCTCGGGCAACGATCATTGGCGGTTGGATCGGTTGCTGGCCGGTCCCGCACCGAGACATGAGATCACTTGTCCGCCTTGAGCGTCGGAGCGTGTGAGGTCCACACGTCAGTCCACTGGGCCGTGCAGTGTAGAAAGGCGTAGTGGCTTCGCGGTCGACACGAGAGCAACAGGAGTCAAACCACGACATAGGGCTGGACGGGGCGAGCAGCGACGCCGTGAGACAGGAGATCGGCGCGCCTTCCTGCGCCTGCTGAAGCGGCTGGCAGCGGACGTTTCGGGAGAGCGTTGGGGGTACTGCGCCAGGTCTTCGCCAGAAATTGCAGTTTATTAGAAGTTAAGTGTTTGGAGATATGTTGTTTCATGTACTTTTTAAATTCTACATGTTTTCTTGGTGAGGTCACCAGCCGCCTTGTTTTCGGGTCGTCGCACCATTCTTCTCCGTTTGCTCACTCGCGGGAAGGTGGTTATTTAAGAATTGGGTGGTCCGTTTTTATCTTGTGGCGTTGAGGCGGGTTAGAGCAATCTGCGGTTCGGGTTGTTCAGTAATACCCCTGTCAATCTGCCATATGTTAATAGATGCCTCTGTCATGATTGTCGGATTCGGTGTTAAGGCTGAATTCCTGTAATATGTTTTTATCTTGCCAATCATCTTCAGAGGTGATATATGTGTAATGGAGAGCATGTTTGTACATTTTATGTAAGACTGTAGTTCATGGGTTTTTATTTAAATGGTCATTTTAGTATATAAAGTTTCCACCCTTCCAACGTAAGAGCTCTTTTAGAAACAAGTTGGACTTTCGGTGGCAAATAATTTTTATTGTGAGAGTTTTGTACCGTTTCCATCCCTCCTATAGTGTGCATAGTTCATGTGTTTGTGTGAATTGTTAAAATTTTTAAAGTAATCGGTGTGTTGCAGATTTTCACCAGTGTAGTCTTACAGAGGTTGTTGTGAGCGGTCGTGACTACGGCCGTGTTAAAAGGGAGCGGCAAGGTTCTCAGCCCGTAACATCATACTGTCCAAAAATACATTTTTTATTATTTCTGCCTCGGAATAAATTGTAACTTGATATTTACATTGTGCTTTCCGTTTATAATTTTAAATTTGTTCAAAAAAAAGGGGGCTTTTAGGAATAAATTTCAATTTATTGAAAAAAATGTAATTTTTTTAACAGTTACCCAATGGCAACTACTTCCACGCTCACATAGTGTTATTAAATGTGTTAATGTTCTTGATGAATAGCTAGTAAATAAAGTAAATTCCTAAGAAAATGTTTTGAAAGTAAATTCACGGTTCAGTTGGGACGAACATTTGTCATTTCTTCCGAATACAGCATGGTTTTCCAGGTGTTGTTTAGGGTGAGATCCGGGGGACGCAGGTGTCTTTATTTCCGAATACATATCGCATTTTGCATTTACTTTCTCTGAAAAAAATTGTGTAGCTCTCAGATAGGAAGGACGAAACTAACTGAAACTGAACAGGGTCAGAGGATGTGTAATTCCATGGCAGTGATTACAAAATGGAGTCAAATTTACAAAGAACTTGGAAGCATGAGCCTGCTTATCATTATGCCATTGCATTCCTTCTGGCCTAGTTGTATGCAGTGATTCGGCTGGGTACGGTATCATAAAGCCGTTGTCTTGTAGTAAGACTAAATAAAAATCAAGAGACGTTCATAGGATTTGTCGACCTGTAAAAAGCGATCGACAACGTAATATTTTACAAGATGTTCGAAATTCTGAGAAAAATAAGGGTAAACTATAGGGAGAGACAGGTAATATGCAGTATGTACGAGAGACAAGAGGGAATAATAAGAGTGGACAACCGAGAATGAAGTGTTTGGATTAAAAAGGGTGTAAGACGGGGATGTAGTATTTCCCCCTTATTGTTCAATCTGCACATCGAAGAAGCAATGATGGAAGTAAAAGAAAGTTTTAAGAGTGGAATCGAAACTCAAGGTGGAAGGATATCTATGATACGATTCGCTGATGTCATCGCTATCCTGCGTGAAAGTGAAGAAGAATTACATGATCCGCTGAACGGGATGAACAATCTAATGAGTACATCATATGGATTGAGAGTAAATCGAAGAAAGACGAAAGTAATGAGAAGTAACAGAATTGAGATCAGCGAGAAACTTTACATAAGCATTGATGGTCACGAAGTAGATGAAGTTAAAGATTCTGCTACCTAGGCAGTAAAATAACCAATGATGGACGGAGCAAGGAGAACATCAAAAGCAGACTAGGAATGGCGAAAAGGGCATTCCAGGCTAAGAGAAGTCTACTAGTCTCCAACATAGGGCTTAATTTGAGGAAGAAATTTCTGATAATATACGTCTGGAGTACAGTTTTGTATGGTAGTGAAACATGGACTGTGGTAAAACCAGAACAGAAGAGAATAAAAGCATTTGGGACGTGTTACAGAATCGGAGAGGAAAGGAATATGTGAAAAACACTGATAAGGATGAGTGGCAGGATCATAGGACATCTCTTAAGACACGAGGGAATGATTTCCATGGTACTTGAGGGAACTGTAGATGGCACAAATTGTGGAGGAAGACAGACTGGAATACATCCAGCAAATAATTGACGATGTAGGTTGCAAGTGCTACTCTGAGACGAAGAGGTTGCCACAGGAGAGGAATTCGTGGCGGGCCGCATCAAACCAGTCAGAAGACCGAGGACCTAGCGAGGTACAGGGGCTAGCAGTGTATTTAACAGTAAATTCTTCTAGAATCTTCATATGGAAATGATGGTCTAAGCCCCCCCCCCCCTTTTCTAACTCCGACTTTTACTGCTGCACATGGATTAAGAAGAAACGTGAACTGACTGTAATTGACCCTGCAAGTGGAGTAGAAAATAGTTTGGCACCTGAAATAATTTAATTTGACAGAAATTAATTTGATAAAGGAAAGTTTCATTAACGTTGCTATACCGATTTACAGAAAGAAAGTTCTGTCCAAAATAACAATTTTATTTATTATGACTAAACTCAAATAAACAAAACACATGAAACATTTACAATACGTCAAATTGGATACTCAAATATATATTGTGAAGGTGAAGTTGTTCATGAACTATCTTGTGACATTTATGACCAAGTAATATGTGGAGCCAATTCCTTGCAACTCAAATCTTAAGAGAAACACCCAGACCAGCCAACCCAAAATTAGTTACTGCTACAGCAGGGAGAACTCAGACAATGAACACCCAAGACAGAACAAAGTTAGAAAAGACGAACAGGGGCGCTCTGCTGAGGTCTGATTATTACCCAGCAAAATTCCCTAATCTTGCCGGTGCTGCGGACATACATTGTCTTCTTAACTGCAAGGAGGCAATGGCTGCTTGCTTCGATGTCTCGTCGTGGTGCTGATAATGTCGTGAGATAGCCCGAAACCAATTATCCTGGTCTGGTTGTTCCAGACTAAAGATGAATGCGCCTCTGAGAGGGAGACGAAGAAGGCTCGCTAAACAATCACTAACGGTACAGTGAGTGATTTTAACAAGTCACACAGTCTCTCCGATACAGTCAACTTTAGCTAAAACTGCTCAAGACGGACAACATAGGCCGATTGTACGCAGAACGCTCAATTGCCAACTGTACTCGGAAAGTTGCGTTGAAGACGAAACTTCAGCAACTTCGTCAAACAGTTACAAGTAAATGAAAGTATATTAGACAGCCAACGGAAGGCACTTTGTCCAGAGCAGCGAGAGCTCAGTCTTGTAACCTACGCCGACCGAAAGGCGCGAGCCGACCCTCTCAGGAGTACCCGTACAAGCCGAACACAGAACGTTCCCGCCCACACGACAGTGGCTGTGGTTAAACGTTCCAATCAGCAACTCGAAAACCGGCGGAAAATTCCACTCTATTGGCGAAACACTACTATTCCACCAATGGAGATACTTGGCGCCAGTTTCTCGGCCGATTTTGCTACGTCATGGAGCTATCCCGTGAGCAAGCCAATCACAGTTATGATTTTGCAGAAAATGCGGGAATTTTCCCGCCAAGACTGCCTGGGAACACAAGTCATTCCCACGCCTCGCTGGTAGCCCGTCAGAAAGTGTTTTCACGAAGTTTCTGCGAAGTAAAGGAATCTCTAGCCCAGCCGCTCAGTCAGGCCCCTGTGGGCGTGTCGTCCCGACTTTTATGACAATGTCGGCATCTGGAAAGCATTCACTCGACCCCCTCACACCTGTCGACATAACCCTTTCAAGATCAGCAGAGCCCGCCGGTCACCGGACCACCGGGTGACGAGAGACGCTGCGTGGAAGTCCGTGTGTGGAGGAATAGGAACTTTTCACCGCATACAATTAGAGAGGAAAAACGAATTTGAGTAAGATAGATATATGAGACGGGGCTAATGCAACCTCTCAACCTAAAAAAAAGAAGAAAAATCGTCTCCTGAGATAAGGTAGCCTACAGCTGTCGTAACTGGTCATTCATGTCCTGGGTGCTGGCAGTAGAAAGGAGTTAGCATCTGAGCCGGTCTCATGGAGGCACGTCAAATTTGTGGAAGGCAGCGGTCCTGTTGGAAAATGGCTCCGCGAAATGTAGCATGAAAGGAAGCAGGATGTTTGCAACGTACCACTGTGCAGTCAGAGTACCAGTTATCGCCACTGCTGTTAATGAAATACCGGATGTCTCCCCACACCCATGTCTCCAGAAATACTCGTAGTACTTTGTTCGTTTCGATAACATGGGAAGAATATGACCTAAAGTCCCGACGAAAATCTTCGACGATGATCGTCTGGGGCAGCGCAGAACCGTGTTTCATAGCTGAACGAAACGCGACGCCATTCACCAACCATTTATCTATGAGTCCAGTGGCGACACTAGTCCAAACGCATTCGTGCGAAGTACTGGCAGAAGTAAATCTCTGAGGACTGGTTGTGCTTGGGCAGCCATATCAGTAGAGCACTTTCCCACTAAAAGCAAAGGTCCGAAGTTCGAGTCTCTGTCGGTCACACGGTTTTGACATGCCAGGAAGTTTGCATCAATTTGTATTGGCCTATGAGTGGGAAGGTAATTCAGGCAAATCTTTAGGCCAGTTGCTGCTGGTCTCCGTCCAAGAACGAGGCATGACGCAGTACATTATTTGTCGAACAGCAGGTGCGGAATTGAAAGGTTTATGGTGTGCTTTGTGCACAGCACCGGCAATCCTTCCTTGATGCCGTAAGACGCGGTTGACCGGAATTTTGACGACGAATATGCTTGCCCACACGTTCCCATGCACTTCAACATAAGGCAACATCCGACAGCAACACAAATCTTGATATTACACGATTCGACCATCCGATCAAAAGGAGATCGACAATGGGGCCCCTTTCAAACTCTGTCACATGCTGGTAACGCGGTCTCATAGGAGTACGTGGCGTCGAAAAACAAAGTTAACACTTAATATCTAACGCTGTGCTAGTACCCTGTATTTCATACCATGACTTATAGAATCATTAACCATTTACATAGCCACCGATGGTAAACACTACGTTTACGAAGTAACTCTGACATCTTGTGGGTGCTTTATTATTATTATTATTATTATTATTATTATTATTTTGGACAATGTGTATCGACACGAGAATGTGACATTAATCCCTCGCCTCTTGTTTCGATACACATCTGGATTATGTTTTCTCATTCAATATGTTGAAACAGCAGCTGACCCACCCCTTTCGTTGCCACCATAGATCATGTCGAGCACTGACAAAGTTATTGAACGAAAGATTTATATACGGCACAGGCTCAGAGCTAGTTTTGTGCCGACTATACTGCGAAGGATTTATACTCCCAAGAACAATTCAGAAAACTTATACTGGACGATAGACCAGTCTGCGCCAAGTATTTAAGTGCATACCTATACTAAAAATAAAACTGTAAATCTGTAGTGTCTCGAGTGTTCGTCTCTTTGAACATGCTAATATCCAATACTAGTAAACGAATTTTCGGGACGGGGGGAGGGGGGGGGGGGGTTTCAGAGTAAACTAGAGCGCATCTTCTGTCATCGTGCTGGCCTTATGTTATCAAAATCGGAACAAAAAAGATGATATAATTTAAACTTTTATCCAAAATCGTCTGCTCAGCTGAGTCGTTAGTATGTATAATCAGCATGGTATATTACAAGAAAGAATCAATAGATTGTTGGTTTTATAATAAACCAAGGAACCAAGAGGATTTTACCTCAATGGTACATGTACTTTGTGAAGTTTGATTCAGCGACAGAATTAGGCGCCGCTGTCTTACCATTGTGAACCATTCACAATAGTGAATTTACGTGGCTGGTATATACGGATCTACTGATTTCGCACTGTCTATTAAAAACGTATCAACATTACGTTGGATCTTTTGGTTTCACTTATATCTGATTTCTTTCCTAGGAAAGCTCTTTACCGCAGTGACAAAATTATTTTCCGAAGTTTACGGCAGTGTCAGAATTAAGAGCCGCGATCTTTTCTCTAAGAATACAAAATGATAGTGAATTTACTTTGCTAAGATATACAGATGCACTGATTTCGCTTTTTGTATTAAAAATTTAACGACATTGCTTTGCTTTTATCGATAGCTTTCATTTATGTTGTTTGCTGGGAAAAACGAATTTATTAAGTTTTCTATGTGATTGCGGTACCTATTCATTACATTTTAATTACTTTACGTTTACGAATAAAAATACTCTTTCTGAATATCCCAGATGACTGAAAGACAGAGGGCTACGCAAAGTTACGAAACCACCAAAGATCGTGAAGTGAGACTCACCGCTGCCCGGGAACATCAGGCTTTAAGTCACGCTTTGGAAACTCCTTCCAAAAGCGAGGCGACACCGTCACACATTAATTCATTAGTCAGAAGCCTTCACTCATAGATGCCTTTAGTTACTTCTCTCCAGTGTAACATTATAGATGTTTGACGGGAAATGGGGCGGGCCAGCGAATTTTTACGTCCGAAACCCTGCTTTCTCCTAACAGTCGACATTTTGCTTCAACGTGTGCCGTTACCGGTGATCATACGTTATGCCATGACTATAAACAAAGCACAAGACCGGGCGCTGGACATTGCGCTTTTGGAGCTTAGTGTTAGTTGCTTTTCGCAATGACCAACTCTACGTGGCTTTCTCTCATGTCTGTTAAGCAAACATTCTCTTCGTTCACGAACCCAATTATATTACGTCAAGCGATGTATACAGAGCATCTCGATGTCAAAAATAAATTACAAGCATTTGAAACATCAGGAACGGTTATGAATAAATACCCGGACAACGCCAGGTTTCTCAGCAACTTATCTACATACATCATACTAAAACGACGAAAAATGCATAAGAGGACCACTGTGTAACGTTCACTTGCTGGCAATCCACATCCGGATCAACCAGAACCTTCTGTATATACAACACTTCCTCGTTTCTTATCCACAATGGTGGGACAGTGTACTGGCCAACTGAGAGGCCATCCTAGGTGAGACACACAATCATAAATTGCCAGAAAAAATATTAGTACTTCTGTTAGAGGTTCGGAGTTCCTTCAAGGTTTATTGTAACGAAAGTGGTATAGGTGTAGAGATGTAGCCTCCACAGGCAGCAATACAGGCGCTGACTCTGGCATTCACTCGATCGTATAGATGGCGGGTACTGTCCTGGGATACGTTATTCCACGCCTGCTCGACTCAAATAGTTCTGTAACAGTTGTTGGTTGACAAGTCTTACAAGTCACTTCTCGACCCATCACATCTCTGTATGCTCGGAGATTGTGCTGCACGTCTGGCAGAGCACGTTGAGTTTCACGGGCAGTATGTGGACGAGCGTTATCTTGTTGGAACAACACATGACTTTCCTGTTGCAAGAACGGCAAAAGAACGGGTCTAACAACATTGTCCTCGTACCGTGCGCTGATTATCGTCCCCTACAGAAACACCAAAAGTGAAAGAGAGTTATAGCTTATCGCATCCCAGACGATAAGACGTTGGGTGAGGCCGATGTGTCTTTCACGAATCCACTCTACGCGACAGCACTCACCAGGTCTACGTTGTATGCCCAAACGAGCATAACTTACGTCCAGGCTTTAATTGCTGAAGACTGTGGCGCGCCATTCCATCTTCCAGAAGATCCTCTGATGGCAACAGTAGAGCTGTACACACCGCAACAGTTCATGTTGACTCATTGTGGCTCACAATCCTTCTGATCTGTGTTGTGATAGCTATTGCACTTACAATACGACGATCCTGGCACAGTTCATGTTGACTCGTTGTGGCTCACAATCCTTCTTATCTGTGTTGTGATAGCTGTTGCACTTATAATACGACGATCCTGGCGGGCGTCTGTGCTGTGTGGACGTCCAGAACCTCTTCTACAGGTATGAGAATATCAAAGTGACCACTGATGCCAGCACCGTTGCACAACCGACGCTGCCCATCCAAAGGACCATCCCGCTACGCGAACTGTTGCGATGTGCATAGCTCTACTGTTGCCATCAGAGGATCTTCTGGAAGATGGAATGGCGCGCCACAGTCTTCAGCAATAAAAGCCTGGACGCAAGCCATGCTCGTTTGGGCATACAACGTAGACCGGGTGAGTGCTGTCTCGTAGAGTGGATTCGTGTAAGACGCATCGGCCTCACCCAACGTCTTATCGTCTGGGATGAGATAAGCTATAACTCTCATTCATTTGACTCTTTTCAAACTCGCTGCAGAGAGCTTCTCCGTGGCATGGTCGCCTGCTTGCACCACACTGCGTTTTCTGGCTCTGAGCATCCCCTACTAAATGGTAGATACAGATGGCGCTCTGGGTATCTATGCCACTGGGCTCTCCTTTGGCAGCAACGTTTAAAGCGTTACCAATACATCAACTATCCCCCAGGTGGCATATGCCGTCATCGAATCAAAGTCAAACTCTTATTTCCGGGTGTACCAATTTTTTTCTGTCAGTATTGATTGAGCATATTTGCCAACTTAATATCCGACCCAGGATGAGGGTTCACGTTTAGCACTAGCCAACAATAGGGAGTTGGAAAAGAGAGAAAAGGAAAAAATCTCACAGTCCTCAGATGAAAAGTCTCCACCATCATTTACACGACAGTGTAGACAGCAGTGTCCAATATACGTTTTAGTGATCAAGGTAGCGATAATTAACTTAAATGTCTGCCCCAAATATATCATGATGACCTATAGTGGCTATATTTAATAGGTTATTAACTACTTCAGTTAACATGTATTGAATTTCATTAATGTGTTGTATGCATTTTTTCACTTCAAGACATAGTCGGTTCTTGAGACACATGGACATCCCTTATTTTTTATTGTTCTTGTGTTCTTTTTAAGTACATTTTTTAAATGTTCTCCTCCCGAAGACACATTTCACTAACAGTAACTATTACCAGTAACAGTTTTCCTTCATATTCACCTGTCATCTACTTCCATGACTAATATAGTTATGGAGTATGTAGTGTATCCTCATATACTTGTTGCCTTTAATGTCAACTGTAGTAGGAAGAATGAAGCTGGTTCCACTTATTGCTTGCTTTGTCCTGAAGATAAGTCTTAAAAATGTTTTTCTATATCTGTTACATTTCAGAAAACATATTTTGTTAATATTATAGTATAATATGCAAAATCCTTAAAATATTCATCAAACATCGAAACAATATAATGAATTATGATTTATATTAATGGGATGTCCTCAGTTTTCTCTCATCTTATATTTCACTACTTTGTATATATGTGTCTACATGTGTTTATAGTGTGTAGTATTGCCAAAACACACACATGTTCAACACAAAATGTAAAGTGCAAGTGATGTAAGTGTAGTGTCAAAACAAATATGGGTGGAAGAATGCCTGAAATTGGCCAGCTGAAGCATGGAGACTATTGAATACATCTCCAGGACCACACACATGGGCTAACAGCGCTATAAATCATAAATAACACTGAATGATAGTTTAACATCACGTAATTTGAAATAAAATCGTTGATCCTAACCTGAAAAACAAGAGAAAAATATGACAAAATGGAACACAGTAACATATTGTAACTACCACATAATACACTTATATATATATATATATATATATATATATATATATATATATATATATATATATATATATATGTGTGTGTGTGTGTGTGTGTGTGTGTGTGTGTGTTTTCCCACTTTTTGTTTAATTCAATAAATTTTCACCTAATTAAATAATATTTGTACTCTTGCAAATTATAACATGTCAGTTTTTAAGAGGGAATTCTCATGAAGTATACATTATTCTAGTTGTGCTAATGTATAGCACATTTATATGAACTATGTTCAGACAGGATATTATGTTTTCCATTTTGTTGCGCTTTATCTGACAAAAATGTATTTTGGTCCATTGATGTGTAGTGTGTAAGAACTGCACTTTCAACAACCTTTTTTAATCTCCCACATTCTCTATGCTTTGTCAGTATATGAATTTTGTATTCATCTACTCATCTACCTTACAGTTTTCTCCTGCAAAAATTTGTTATTACAACCAAAATGAGCAGAGAATAAAAGTACAACTGTACAGCTGATAGTGCAAATATGTTTTTATCAAAATACATGACAGCTGGAGACAGTCCCATACAAAAAATTTTATTGCAATATGATTACACACTGCAATTTTACATTGTGTAAATATTAATGTTGTGAGATTTTATTCCTGTTGAAGTTCTTAAATCTTCTGCATGTCACATGTACTTCTCAATTTTTCTAACAGATGTTTTTCATATGCTGTGTTAATTTGCTATACAATTTATTGTTTCTTGGTTGTTATCATGAATCAATTAACTAAGCACAAATTATTATTATTATTATTAGTATTATTATTATTATTATGTTCATTATTATTGTTTGTGCTGTCTTGTATCAAACAATGCACAACGAATGGTATTTACAGGTTGCAGTTTTAACTTTCGTTTCTGCTGGTGTTATTCTCTGTATCTTAGAATGAGCTCCATTCTGCTCATAAGACTATGTTGTTACAGGCTTCTCATGCTTCTGTTTCTTCAGCCTGTGCTTTGGCTATGAATCTTCCAAGTATGTTTTTCTGTTGCTGTATCAATTTTTGTTATTATTACTTCTCATTTTACTGCTCCAATACATTTGTTGCTTCAACTTCAGGTTTACAGATTCTTTCATATCATTCTCTAACCTCTCTACTTAATCTGATTCACTCTATTCTAGTAATATTTGTAGTAAATTTTAGTTAATATTTTTAACATTCAAATAAATTTTTCTACATTTTCAGGTTCTTTATTTGTTCCTTTTATGTCCATTTTTCAGCACAATTTTCACCTAAAAATTTCTGATTATTTATGTTCTTACTTTTGGATTTCGTCAACGCCTCCCTTTCTCTTTGAGATGAGAATTTGGCCCTCATAAAGACACTATGTCTTATTTGGTGTTTTGTCTCACTTTCATGTATTTTGTGATGTACTTTATGGTTACAGATAACTTTTTTAATGTTGAAGGATGAATCAGGTATGTGGCAATGAATTTCGTAACTAATGGTTTCCAGGTCACTCTCATAGTCATACACTATCTTTGCACCATCTAATGTTACATTAATTATTGCAATGGTTTGAGGCCCAGCCCTTGCTCTTTCAGAATGTGGAAGAGAGAACATAAGCTTTTTAAAATCTACAAAGGTAAAAATTACTTTCTTGTTGTAAACTATATTTTTCTTGAAATTTTCTCTCAAAACTAAAATTTTTTTCTTGTCAAGCTGTATTTGGCCCGAAACCCTTTTTATGTTCACTAATTTTCCATTCAACTATTTTTCTGGTCAGTCACTGAGATAGAATTCCTTACAGATAAGAAAGGAGGAAAATACCTATAGCAATTACTGATATCAGTTCTGGTGCCCTTTTTATGTAGTGGAAGTAGTACTGCAGTTTTACAGTTATCCAGAATGATCTCAGTTCACCAAATGTCTTCATTATCAGTGTAATTTCTTTAAAGGGTTTTGATTTCAAGGACTTTGCAACCACCATTCCGTCTTCACCAAATACTTCCCTTTCATCTTTTAGCCATTAATTTTCGTTGGTTGTGAACTGTTGATATAACTATTCACTTTATAGGGTGAGTCACCTAACGTTACCGCTGGATATATTTCGTAAACCACATCAAATACTGACGAACCGATTCCACAGACCGAACGTGAGGAGAGGGGCTAGTGTAATTGTTTAATACAAACCATACAAAAATGCACGGAAGTATGTTTTTTAACACAAACCTAATTTTTTTTAAATGGAACCGCGTTAGTTTTCTTAGCACATCTGAACTTATGAACAAATACGTAATCAGTGCCGTTCGTTGCATTGTAAAAGATTAATTACATCCGGAGATATTGTAACCTAACCATTTTACGATGACGACCGTGTTTACGAGTGTGGCTGTAGTGCACTGTTGTGGTTTGGTCTAGCTGTCACTGTGTCCGCATGTAGCGCTTGCTGCTATTGTTATTCTGCATTCGTCTCCGCACGCAGACCAACTGTAGTACACCGTGTTACCAGACGTCTGTGATAGTGTAGTGTTGTAGGAACTGTGACCATGGTGTATTAGAACTCTGAAAAAGTGGAGATGACACTCATATATGGCTAGTGTCGACGAAATGCAGCTGAAGCCTGCAGGGTGTATGCAGAACGGTACCCGGACAGAGAGCATCCAACGTGCCGCAAATTGCAAAACATCTACCGCCAACTGTACGCAACAGGTATGGTCGTAGCACGCAAACGGGTCCGTAACAGGCCCGTCACAGGAGAAACGGATGCAGTTGGTGTGTTAGCTGCTGTTGCCATGAACCCACACATTAGTACACGGGACATTTCGAGAGCCGGTGGACTGAGTCAAAGTGGTGTCATGCGCATACTGCATCGTCACAGCTATCACCCGTTTCATGTGTCGCTACATCAGCAATTACATGATGATGCCTTGATTCATCGACTGCAATTCTGTCAAGGGGCATTAACAGAGAATGCGTTGCAGTTCTACCTGTTTACCGAAGAAGCGGGTTTCACAAACCACGGGGCAGTGAATCTACGGAACATGCATAACTGGTCCGTGGACAATCCTCGCTGGCTCAGACAGGTAGAGCGACAGCGACCGTGGACTGTAAATGTATGGTGCGGAATCATTGGCGACCACCTCATTGGTCCTCACTTCATTGCAAGGGCCCAAACAGCTGCAACATACATCGCGTTTCTACAGAATGATCTGTCAACGTTGTTCGAAAATGTCGCATTGGAAACGCGTCGACGTATGTGGTATCAGCATGATGGTGCACCTGCACTTTCCACAATTAACACTAGGCTGACCCTTGACAGAATGTTCGACGGGCGTTTCATAGGACGTGGAGGACGCGTAAATTGGCAAGCCCGTTCTCCTGATCTTACACCTCTGGACATCTTTCTGTGGGGTACGTTAAAGGAGAATGTGTACCGTGATTTGCCTACAACCCCAGAGGATATGAAACAACGTATTGTGGCAGCCTGATGCGACATTACACCAGATGAACTGCGGCGTGTACGACATTCATTACCCCAGAGATAGCAAATGTGTGCAGCAAATGATGGCCATCAAATTGAACATCTATTGGCCTGACATATCGGGACACACTCTATTCCACTCCGTAATTGAAAACGGAAACCACATGTGTACGTGTACCTCACCCCTCATGGTAATGTACATGTGCGTCAGTGAAAAAGACCAATAAATCGGTGTTAGCTTGTGGACGTAATGTGCTGTTCCAGTCTCTTCTGTACCTAAGGTCCATCACCGTTCCCTTTGGATCCCTACGTAATTCGGTGCTCTCCGATACGCACGATCGAACAGCGGAGGAGTGGTACTCAAGCGTCAACTTTAGGTTACAATATCTCCAGATGTAATTAACATTTTACAATGCAACAAACGGCACAGATTACGTATTTGTTTATATGATCAGATGTGCTAACCAAACCAACGGGGTTCCATTTAAAAAAAACGTAGGGTTGTGTTAAAGAAATACTTCCGTGCTTTTTTTTAATGGTTTGTATTAACCAATTACACTAGCCCCTCTCCTCACGTTCGGTCTGTGGAATCGATTCGTCAGTATTTGATGTGGTTTACTAAATACATCCACCGGTAATGTTAGGTGACTCACCCTATATATATATATATATATATATATATTAGTATTATTGTAATCTTGGCCATATATATCAAGTTGTTAGTATGCTAATCCCACCTCCAGCATATAAGTCTGTTTTCTTTTAACACTGTTGATACTTATTAATGTATAGCTTTTCTGTTTTTAGCTTTTTATTGATTTATTTTGGTCGTATGTACCTCTTTCCCTCAAACCATACACATCTGTTAATAGTACTGGTATGGTTTTTTATTTATTTCGATAATAATTATTTTGTCCTGAATTTTTTTTAGCTTCTCCTGTTTCTGCAGCGACTTTAGCTCTTTGTATTTTGGTTCCTATAATTTCTTCTCATGGTAATGATTTCTTTAATTCCTTTGGTTCATTGTTGTAGTAAAATACATGTTTATAGCTTTTTCAAGATTCCTATTTATTAAACAATGTTTGATGATTGTTTGATGTTTCAATGTTAGTATTTCCTTTCGTTTTTATTATTTATGTTACATTGAATGAATACTAATTGGAGGGTACTGACTATTTAATTTCATTTAATTTTGCTAAAGATTTAGATTAATTGATGTGCAGAAGAATAGAAGAAAAGTGGATTTGTTCTTTAATGATTACTAACACAGCTTTAGTTTCTTTGAATGCTTATCATTAATTTTTTATTTTTAAAGTTTCAATTGTAACAATTATGCTATATTTTCAATTAATAGGTTGAATATTATGTATATATATCACCAAACATCTGCACTTTCAACCCTAATGTACTGGGTGATCAAAAAGTCAGTATAAATTTGAAAACTGAATAAATCGCGGAATAATGTAGATAGAGAGCTAAAAATTGACACACATGCTTGGAATGACATGGGGTTTTATTAGAACCAAAAAAATACAAAGTTCAAAAAATGTCCGACGGATGGCACTTCACCTGATCTGAATAGCAATAATTAGCATAACAGTAAATGCTCAATATTACCACCATCATTCCTCAACTATAGCAGTAGTCGCGGAGCAATGTTGTGAACCGCACTGTAAAGCATGTCCAGAGTTATAGTGAGGTATTGGCGTCGGATGTTGTCTCTCAGCATTCCTAGAGATGTCGGTCGCTCACGATATACTTTGGACTTCAGGTAACCTCAAAGCCAATAATCGCATAGACTGAGGTCTGAGGATCTGCGAGACCAAGCATGACGAAAGTGGTGGCTGGGCACACGCTCACCACCAACCAATGAGCGCAGGAGTTCTTTCATGCGTCTAGCAGTACTTTTTTTTGGTTTATAATAAAACCCCATGTCATTCCAAGAATGTGTGTCAATATATATCGGGTAATCAAAAACACAGAATAATGTAGATAGAGAGGTAAAAATTGAAACACATGCTTGGAATGACATGGGGTTTTATTAGAACAAAAGAAAAGTACTGCTACACGCACGAAAGATCTCTTGCGCGCATTGTTTGGTGATGATCGTGTGCCCAGCTACCACTTTCGTCATGCTTGGCCTCCTAGGTCCTCAGACCTCAGTCCGTGCGATTATTGGCTTTGAGGTTACCTGAAGTCCAAAGTGTATCGCGAACGACCGACATCTCTAGGGATGCTGAGACACCAATGCCTCACCATAACTCTGGACAAAGTGTTTTTGATGATACTGACGCCCTGTGTGATACTATATATTTGGGTTAAAAGTGCTGATTTAGTGATTGTTGGTACTGTAATATGAACCCACTGTAGAGCTGTATTTTTTCTCTGCATCTAACAGTCTTGCCATATGAATGTCAACTAATTTACTACCTGATCTTTTACATACAGTCATTCTGCAGCACTAAGTGGACTACACTGACCAGTATAAACTTAATATTTTATGACCATAGGTCCACACTTCAACACCTCACCTGCTGCCCAGGTCACATGTACTTGGATGTACTGATGAGCTCAAAAATGTAACATTCCTAATATTTATAGTTACTAGACTGGAAATAAAGAAATTACTGATGTAATATTGATCCATACACTGTCCCTGGTCAGTAATAAATACATATCTACTCTGAAGGAATCAGCATGGGTTTCGAAAAAGATGGTCGTGTGAAACCCAGCTCGCGCTATTCGTCCACGAGACTCAGAGGGCCATAGACACGGGTTCACAGGTAGATGCCGTGGTTCTTGACTTCCGCAAGGCGTTCGATACAGTTCCCCACAGTCGTTTAATGAACAAAGTAAGAGCACACGGACTATCAGACCAATTGTGTGATTGGATTGAGGAGTTCCTAGATAACTGAACGCAGCATGTAATTCTCAATGGAGAGAAGTCTTCCGAAGGAAGAGTGATTTCAGGTGTGCCGCAGGGGAGTGTCATAGGACCGTTGCTATTTACAATATACATAAATGACCTGATGGATGACATCGGAAGTTCACTGAGGCTTTTTGCAGATGATGCTGTGGTGTATCGAGACGTTGTAACAATGGAAAATTGTACTGAAATGCAGGAGGATCTGCAGTGAATTGACGCATGGTGAACGGAATGGCAACTGAATCTCAATGTAGAAAAGTGTAATGTGCTGCGAATACATAGAAAATAGATCCCTTATCATTTAGCTACAATACATCAGGTCAGCAACTGGAAGTAGTTAATTCCATAAATAATCTGGGAGTACGCATTAGGAGTGATTTAAAATGGAATGATCATATAAAGTTGATCGTCGGTAAAGCAGATGCCCGACTGAGATTCATGGGAAAAATCCTAAGGAAATGCAATCCGACAACAAAGAAGTAGGTTACAGTACGCTTGTTCGCCCAATGCTTGAATACTGCTCAGCAGTGTGGGATCCGTACCAGATTGGTTTGATAGAAGAGATAGAGAAGATCCAACGGAGAGCAGCGCGCTTCGTTACAGGATCATTTAGTAATCGCGAAAGTGTTACAGAGATGATAGATAAACTCCAGTGGAAGACTCTGCAGGAGAGACGCTCAGTAGCTCGGTACAGGCTTTTGTTAAAGTTTCGAGAACATACCTTCACCGAGGAGTCAAGCAGTATATTGCTCTCTCCTACGTATATCTCGCGAAGAGACCATGAGGATAAAATCAGAGTGATGAGAGCCCACACAGAAGCATACCGACAATCCTTCTTTCCACGAACAATACGAGACTGGAATAGGATGGAGAACCGATAGAGATACTCAAGGTACCCTCCGCTACACACCATCATGTGGCTTGTGGAGTATGGATGTAGATGTAGAAGTAGATATACACTTATACACCTAACACCCTGTGCATGTGTGTATATCTCGAGGCCAGCTTGATTATTAGATATAAATATATTTATGTATGTATGTATATTGAGGCTAGTTTGATTATTCCTACTTTATCTGTAAATCTCGGGTGACGAGATGCCATTGTTTAAAAACGAGGACAAACAGCTTCAAAAAGGAGGACAAAGGAAGAAAAAAAGAGGACACATCAAACGGGTCAACTGCAGATGAGGATACCACCCGTCAGATCTCGAGAAGCCACGTGACTGCCGGGAATTACCGGTAAAACTAGAAGTTAATTGTTACTGATGGTCAGGTGGTGGTTAACTGAGCAATATAAAAAAATTAAATGCATTGATTGTGGTGATAGTCTGGCGTCAATTGTTTTGTTATGTCAACAACACGGAATTGTTTACCAAGCGAAAAACGTAAGACCCTTCACCTCCCTTCATTCGACGAACCGCTACCAACATCTAAAATTCAAGCAGCAGCTGAAACTACACTTTAACCTTCCGAATACAAATAAATTTAATGACCATGAAACTATGAAATAAAACCATGACAGTTAATCTGTCGAGTTATTTCTTACCTCTATTGGCCACTGAGACCTACGTTCCAGCTCCACATATCTTAGATTCCGCTTCAAATTCATTTCTCCCTTTCTTGAAAGCAGCATATTTGCAGGAAAGGACTTTTCGTTTAGGCATAGACAAATATTTTACGTAACTCACTCGGTTAAAAACTACATTCACAAATCACACGTGCGCTACTGGAGGCCAAGCCAATACAAAGCGAAGATACGAAACGAAAATTTTAAATAATGGATATTTGCATTCGCTTATAGGTCGATCAACGATAACATCGACGTTCCTGGTGCCACCTACTAACACCGCCTTCGTTTGTATTTATCACGAAGTCTGTGCCAATAGTTAAAGTATTTAAGAAAAGAGCAATAGAACGGGACGAATTGTAAATTTAACTGTATTACGCTCAACTTTGCGAAAAAGCCGGACACTGTAAAAATTCACCCGGACCCCGGACAAAGAGCTAGAAAGGAGGACATGCCCGGAATAATCCGAACGTGTGGTCACCCTATGTAAATCTAGGTTAGGGATATCAATCTGAAAATCGTCAGGCCGCTGTTCGTCTGATTTTTTACCCCTTGATTGGCAGTTTACCTCGATCAGTGACTGCCTACGCATCCCCTATATTGCTTAAGGAGATGAGTAAGAAAGCACAGGAAGCAGTGGAACAGTCACATCGTTAGTGAGTCTGGGATCTGGCTGCCAGAGAAACCTGGTCATCGTAACAGGTATATTATCCTAATCTCCGAATGAACGCAATGACAGGAACGATTTCCTTCAAATCCATAATACAGTCCCACATGTACCACGCTACAGGTTTGTGAGCGGCCGGTGTACGAGACAGCAAAGGGCCGGCGGCCGCCACTGCTGACACATTTCGCAGCGCCGGCGTGGGCGGCGGCGGCGGCGGCGGCGAGATCTTCTCGGCTGGCGATCCTGAGCGGATAAAGCGCCTTAGCGGCGAGCCCCCATAAATATTCAATAGCGCGCCTCGGCCAGGAATTTTCCTTTGTTCAGCGGCGTTCTTCATCGATTTCCCGTTTACGGATGCCACAGCTGTGTGAAATGGAAATGCTCTGTATTTGCCGGCGCGTTGATCCCCAGGGAACACAGTCCCGTCCCATCTCCGTCTGCCCGAGCTTTGCGTTACTCTTTTGTATTGTGCACGGCGGAGAGGCGGGCAGCGGCTGGCCGCCCCTCTGAACGGCAGCGGATACCGAGCGCAGCGCATCGGGGTCCCTTCACGTTTAAGCTCCGCTGGTGTATGATCTGCGAGCACTGAATTCCGCATATTGTGCACCTTCAGAATAAAGCTGCTGGGGGATTTATCCTCGTCAATATAGCCGCGAAAGAAAGAACAAAATACGCAGCCCGTGCAGAAGTGATCCCAATACTGCCCGATGGTGTACCTCCCAAGAGATATGTTTGCTTTCCTGGAGGTGCAGCTTGAAAGGGGGTGTTGTGAACCCATGCGATGAATTGGCATCCATAATCCAAGCATTGTCGTTATTGTATTGTCAGTTAACGGAGGAATGAAGCACTGGGAGTGTGACGTGTAGTCTATTATTAAGGGGGGTTGATCAGGGTAGAAATTTTTTTGAGCCATATTGTTTTATTTTCTTAAAACGTTTCTTAGAGAGTCTGTTTCTAGGATTCATTCATATAAAGTGTGACATAAATGTGTTAAAACTGCTATTTACTGTATGGGGGTCTGGCGCATCCGAGTACTCGAATGCAATTGCTACGGTTAGTTTCCAATAGTATGACAGAGGGCGTTAGTATCATCAAAACTACTATTCTCAACCAGATTTCTCTTCGTAACGTGATTCGTTTATAGTAAACTCTCTAAAAGCACGGACTTGTCTCTTGTCTACTAAACTTGTCATTACGCTTCTTTTTTTAAGTGAATTAAAACTTGAGAGCATACTCACTTATTCATACCGATAGGAAAGGCTCGACAATTATTGCCAGTCGTGCAAAAAAAAGAAAAATTGGTAAGCGGAAGCCAGTTAATCGATATAATTTCGTCAAAATGAGAGTGTTTCGACGTCGGCGGAAGGAAATGTCGACTGCAGGATGCCGATTAAAGACTTCCTCACTTTTAATATTAACAAATAAAAGTTGAAACTTAAAACACTTGTTTTCAAAGCCACGTTTTTTTTAAGTTGACTGGAGCTATTACTCATAAAATGCACATTTAAAAAAAAACGGTATTCAGATATCCTTCTTTAGTCAAAACAAAATAAAAGACGTTTTGCTACGGGAAACGGACGCATCTGATTACCTCCACAACGCAGGTGTCTATCAAGTGTCATGTGGCTGCGGCAAAGTGTATATAGGCGAAACGGCAAGAACTGTTGAAGAACGCATTAAGGAACACGAACGGGCACATACTGCTAAAACAAAGTGCAAAATCGGCGTTAGCGGAACATAACGATAATTGTGTCTCTGACATCGATTTTAATAACGTACGTGTACTGGCTAAAGAAATAAACATTTATAGAAGAAAGGTCCGAGAAGCGGTTGAAATTCCTAAGAATGCACTTAATTTCAATAGAAAGGACGGCTATAGGTAGAGGTCTGCGCGGATGCGGATATCCACGGATATATCCGCGGATGTCCACGGTATTTGTTATTCGGCAGATAAAATCGCGACCGGCGCGGATATCCGCGGGTCGTTGCGGATAATGAGCAAGGCATCTGCCCAGTACGTATGTTGCAATGTTAGTTGAAAACTTCAAGTCTGATAACATTCTTGGAATCTTGCAGGACCCGGGTAGAGCGGATGTCTGTTGTCTTCAGCCCCTGGCTACGACCGACTTAGCTGTACCCAAGAGACCTGCGCCTAATCCGTTTCCGCGACCGTGTCTTTTGTGTGGCCTGTGAAGTGCTCTCTGGGTGGCAAACCTACCCACTGTCTACCAGACCGGTGCCCGTTGCAATTTTCCGCTGACTTCAGGTAGCGCTTTGTGGTGACCGAGTGACAACGTGCATCGTAGCAAATGTCAGTGAGAGTTCTTTCGTCAAATGAACACCATATCGATGGATACAATTTCGTGTAAGGTGAAAAAAGGTGATTTTATATTAGTGAAGGAAAACAAATTGAAATCGCCAATTTGGAAAAAAATCGCATACGTATTTGATGGCAACGAAAAGATAAAAGATATAGTGGCTTCTTTTGCATGTAAAAAAGTATATTCCTACACTGGACACAAAAGTGGAACTTCAAATTTGCTAAAACATTCGTGTGAGGCTCGACAAAGTAGCATAATTACTTATTTAAATACCAAGAGAGACATGAAAGTTCCTGAAGTTCCGCCAAATTTGAAGACAGCCGCGACAGAAGAACTTAGCAATCTTGTGTGCAAAGACATTTTACCATTCGACGTTGCGTATGGATCTGGGTTTCTCGAGACGGCACAGTTACTTATTTACAGTCCTGGAAATGGAAAAAAGAACACATTGACACCGGTGTGTCAGACCCACCATACTTGCTCCGGACACTGCGAGAGGGCTGTACAAGCAATGATCACACGCACGGCACAGCGGACACTCCAGGAACCGCGGTGTTGGCCATCGAATGGCGCTAGCTGCGCAGCATTTGTGCACCGCCGCCGTCAGTGTCAGCCAGTTTGCCGTGGCATACGGAGTTCCATCGCAGTCTTTAACACTGGTAGCATGCCGCTACAGCGTGGACGTGAACCGTATGTGCAGTTGACGGACTTTGAGCGAGGGCGTATAGTGGGCATGCGGGAGGCCGGGTGGACGTACCGCCGAATTGCTCAACACGTGGGGCGTGAGGTCTCCACAGTACATCGATGTTGTCGCCAGTGGTCGGCGGAAGGTGCACGTGCCCGTCGACATGGGACCGGACCGCAGCGACGCACGGATGCACGCCAAGACTATTGGATCCTACGCAGTGCCGTAGGGGACCGCACCGCCACTTCCCAGCAAAATAGGGACACTGTTGCTCCTGGGGTATCGGCGAGGACCATTCGCAACCGTCTCCATGAAGCTGGGCTACGGTCCCGCATAGCGTTAGGCCGTCTTCCGCTCACGCCCCAACATCGTGCAGCCCGCCTCCAGTGGTGTCGCGACAGGCGTGAATGGAGGGACGAATGGAGATGTGTCGTCTTCAGCGATGAGAGTTGCTTCTGCCTTGGTACCAATGATGGTCGTATGCGTGTTTGGCGCCGTGCAGGTGAGCGCCACAATCAGGACTGCATACGACCGAGGCACACAGGGCCAACACCCGGCATCATGGTGTGGGGAGCGATCTCCTACACTGGCCGTACACCTCTGGTGATCGTCGAGGGGACACTGAATAGTGCACGGTACATCCAAACCGTCATCGAACCCATCGTTCTACCATTCCTAGACCGGCAAGGGAACTTGCTGTTCCAACAGGACAATGCACGTCCGCATGTATCCCGTGCCACCCAACGTGCTCTAGAAGGTGTAAGTCAACTACCCTGGCCAGCAAGATCTCCGGATCTGTCCCCCATTGAGCATGTTTGGGACTGGATGAAACGTCGTCTCACGCGGTCTGCACGTCCAGCACGAACGCTGGTCCAACTGAGGCGCCAGGTGGAAATGGCATGGCAAGCCGTTCCACAGGACTACATCCAGCATCTCTACGATCGTCTCCATGGGAGAATAGCAGCCTGCATTGCTGCGAAAGGTGGATATACACTGTACTAGTGCCGACATTGTGCATGCTCTGTTGCCTGTGTCTATGTGCCTGTGGTTCTGTCAGTGTGATCATGTGACGTATCTGACCCCAGGAATGTGTCAATAAAGTTTCCCCTTCCTGGGACAATGAATTCACGGTGTGCTTATTTCAATTTCCAGGAGTGTATTTGGAGGCCAAGTACGGTGCAGTGAGTGCTAAGGAACTGCTACCTCATCCAGCCACTCCTAATTTCTATAATCACTGATTTTGTTTTCACTCTTTGCAAGACGAATTATTTCTTCCAGACTACGTCAATTATTGCTGGAAGTTTAACTTTTTCACAGGTGCGCCAGCGTTTTGCAGTGAAGGCCAAATAATGTAAATTTTTTCACCTGGAAATGACGAGGACTGAACTGGTAAGCTATAATATAATCATCAGCTGGCATGAATGGCTTCAAAATCTGACACATTATAGCAGTGAGTACAAAAAAAACTGTCGGTAAATGATGCAATGTGCTAGTAACAGTTCAAAACCATAGTCAATTTTCAGCTGCCTTGGCACAAGAGCAGCGAAATATAATTGTTTCCATAGACGCATTTTCATCATTTAATACTATTACATTGAATTTTATTTTTTAAATAGCATTTCCAATCTCACGACATCCGAGCCGCTACTGTGTCTGCTCCGGAGTGCCAATGCTTCCCTGTTTGCAAACGTCTGCTTTAGAGTGGGTATAGAGCATTTCCTGTGATTTAAGAAGTCAAAATTAGTTAAGCTGTCGCAACAATGGCACCCTAACAATGGCTATGTCATTGCATACCATAATTCTAAGTACTACCGTCTATTACTATTAATTACTGATTCTAAACTTAAATATCCGTGGATGTGGATAAGGAGCTTGCGGATGCGGTGCGGATGCAGATTGCACTTTTCTTATCCGCGCAGACCTCTAGCTATAGGCTACCGGCATGGTGGCTCCCCGCCGTCACGGAAATAAATACGCGGCCGCGGTGTGCGAGCGGCATAAACAACACGCTGCAAGTCACCTCGGCAGACAGTAATATTTTGGGTAAACATTCCTCCCCTCTCTTGCTCTGTCCGTTTCAAATCTAGCCACTGAAGACGCCCAACCAATAGCGGTAGCAGGCATTCCAACCAAGCATAAGTGTGTAATAGTGCCATTCTAACCAATGACGATGGACGGCCAGTGGTATCCACAGCAGACGAGCTACCAACGCCCCTTCTGCATCAGAGCGGGAACATTAGCCTATTACTATGGCCAAGACAAGGCTGCAGCCTTTCGCCCCTACTCTTCAATCTGTGCATCGACGAAGCAATGATGGAAATAAAAGAAAGGTTGAAAGATCTCTGTTGGATTCCTTTCATGTTAATTTCTTAAATCTGTTGTCATTTACGGCATAAATTCCTCTTCTAAATTTATGGTGGCGTTTCTGACTATCTGCGAGGAGACTGAGAAGTGGAAAGTGTTACTTTTACACATAAACAAGAACGATCTGTCACACTACTACACTTTAAAACACAGTTTATATGTAATTAATGTCACACAGTCTCATACGGAACCTACATCCGCTTTCTTTTATATACTGTATATGATAAGATACTATCATCCCCCTTCCCTCCTGTGTGAAAGAATGAATGAGCAAATGTAATTCTAGTTGCATGCTGGATGGTAGCAGACAAGTCTGTCTGCTAGATAACAGTAGGACCAACGGCGGAACAGGTAGCTACGGTTTCTAAAAGCAAAGAGGTTTCTATCCTTTGTATGGTTCTGTCCGTCCCTTGTCATGTTGGTATAGGAAGCTGCCCCTCTGGTCACTTCCGTTTTGTATCGGGAAGCACGCTCGGTAGGAGCGCAGGACAGTCTGTCCGCGGCGAGCGTCTGAAGTGGTAAGATCTCCGGCTAAGCGCGTGTCTGCTAAGTCTGTAGGACAATGCATTTCTTAAGTTCAGCCTAACTGAAAATTTAATCACCTTTATTTCAGGTTTTAGCTCTAAAATATCTAATGTTACCTTAAATTGATACGCAGTGTGTTTCGAGTGTCAACTTCAGAATATCTTCCAGTAACTGCTTTGTCACTACTTTGTGAGTAAAGTGGAACCACGTGTTGATCAGTAACTCTAAGTAAGATCATCAATCTTAAATGTGAATGTTCGTGAGATTATAACGTCTCGTCTTAACAATATTTTTCTATATAGCAACTTTTCGTTATGTTCAACGCACGTGGGGTGTACTTTGTGAGACCAATACCACGTGCTTATACAATTGGTTCACCCATCAGGTTAATAGTAAGACGATAGTAACCAGTTCGAGGTTTTTGTTTTGTAATTTGCTTTTCGATCTAATTTACTTTAATTATCAAGATTATTGTGGAGTATACTCTTTGTGTAAACCAAGTTGACCACGTGAAGCATGTGGTATAATCATCAAAGTAACCCTCAGCTATTCTTTTCGGGAAGATTTCACAGAGAGTTAGTATGAATTTAATATACTAGTGTGTGGTAATTACATGACGGACAGGATTGCGCTACGAATGTTACTTCTTTAGGTGAAAATTGAATTGATTGGTTGTGGTTAACTTCCTCTTGCATAAGTTTCAATGTTCTTCGTGTGTTATTTTATGAATGCAGTGTTGTAAGTAGTCTCCCAATCTTGGCTCCATATTTAATGTGTTCCGTAAGATTACAAACTCACATTTTCACAATCCTAAATAAGGCACCAGCTTAGTTATGACTCAAGTTTAATATGCTGAAATTTCAATGATCAATGTTAAAATAAATTTCCAAATATAAAGTGATTTATTTCTTTTTATTTAAATTCTCTTTTTTATATATGTATCACCGGTTTTCGTATGACTATTAAAAGATTATAGTTAATGTTAGTCTGGTTGGAAATTTGGTAAGCTATACTGGATAAATGGTGAAACAGTTGCACAGTAATGCAACGTTAACTTCCTCAGATAGCTCACAGCTTTTAACCCGCTTTTATTGTCTATCAGCACCGCTTTCACATAACAAAAGAAAGCAACAACATTACAAGGTTCAAGAGTGGAATTAAAATACAAGGTGAAAGGATATCAATGATTCGATTCGCTGATGACATTGCTATCCTGAGTGAAAGTGAAGAAGAATTAAATGATCTGCTGAACGGAGTTAACAGCCTAATGAGTACACAGTATGGTTTGAGAGCAAATCGGAGAAAGGCTAAGGTAATGAGAAGTAGCAGAAATGAGAACAGCGAGAAACTTAATATCACTATTGATGGTCACGAAGTCAATGAAGTTAAGGAATTCTGTTACCTAGGCAGTAAAATAACCAATGACGGACGGAGCAAGGAGGACATCAAAAGCAGACTCGCTATGGCAAAAAAGGCATTTCTGGCCAAAAGAGGTCTACTAATATCTAATACCGACCTAAATTTGAAGAAGAAATTTCTGAGGATGTACGTCTGGAGTACAGCATTGTATGGTAGTGAAACATGGACTGTGGGAAAACCGGAACAGAAGAGAATCGAAGCATTTGAGATGTGGTGCTATAGACGAATGTTGAAAATTAGGTGGACTGATAAGGTAAGGAATGAGGAGATTCTACACAGAATCGGAGAGGAAAGGAATATGTGGGAAACACTGATAAGGAGAAGGGACAGGATGATAGGACATCTGCTAAGACATGAGGGAATGACTTCCATGGTACTAGAGGGAGCTGTAGAGGGCTAAAACTGTAGAGGTAAACAGAGATTGGAACACGTCAAGCAAATAATTGAAGACGTAGGTTGCAAGTGCTACTCTGAGATGAAGAGGTTAGCACAGGAAAGGAATTCGTGGCGGGCCGCATCAAACCAGTCAGTAGACCGATGCCCAAAAAAAAAAAAAAAAAAAAAAAAAAAGGCCCACCAATGGTAGCCATTTGAATTTTTACCAATACCATCACTTCTCCAGCACGAACGCCAGAAAATTCCCCCTTTATAAGTGGACGCGACACTCGTCTCTGACAGTGTTCTAGCAGTAGTGGACACCAAACGATCCTGAAGAAGATCCCAGCAGAGGGGTCGAATCGTCTCAACATTTTAGAAGAAACATGACGCCGCCTAATAATCCAGAACATTTTAACTTCAATATACAGAATGTTCCCGATATACTTTTATTTTGATATTTGGCGCGCGGTTTTATAATAACATTTTTGTCGGAAACATAGACTTTTTGTTTTCAAATATTCATACGTAGTTACACAATATCATCAGTTTCAAAGCAATTTAAGAAATTTAGTTCTAGGTTTAAATTTATGGTGTTCAGAATTCCCACCAACAACTCGCTCTCTTAGCGATGCCGTGTAGTGTCCTATGAGCAAATCTGTGAATCACCCTGGACAACCTCCTGAAGCAAATTTTTTTGAGTTGCTTGTAGGTAAATTTTCGGTATTGATCGAAGCTGTTACAGTGTGACATCCTAGCCTATTAATTTATTACTACTGTGTTATGTCCATACACTCAAAGGCGGCTTGCAAAGATTCCAGTGGCAAATATTCGGCTGGAGGAATCATTTTTGGGTAGCCACCGAGTTAGCTCGAATATCTCTAATTTGACCTTCATTGTCTTATAGCAAGGTATACGTACGAGTAATCATTATATAGCGTGACTCTTCTAGGAGGTAAGCTCTTGGAATTTTAAAAATATACTACTATGCACTGCTCCTCTCTTGTAGCGTCTGCCACTGAAGTTGACTGATCATCTGTGTGACTCTTTCGCACCTTTTAAATGAGCCTCTAACTAAACAGTCTTATCTACGTTGGATCTTCTCTTATCAAACCTATTCGGTACGGACCCAAGAATGACGAACAATATTGAAGTATTCGCTGAACATCGGTCTTTCTAAGTTACCCCCTTTGTGGTTGGATTAAATTTTCTGAGAAATGTTCGAATGAATATTGCTCTGACATTCGCCTTACTAGCGATTACCTTTATGTATTAGTTTCACCTTAAAACGGTCTGTGCGCTTACTCTTAGCTGTTTAATAGAAATGACTGCTTTCATTGTTCAGAAGTTGTGCAGTCATGCAGTAATGCGTCGCTTGGTGAATGGAGCTACTGCAGCTGTAGAAATCTATTTCCATCAATAAATTAACAACCGCAGCAGCTGCTGTAAGGAGATTTATTGATATCCTATTGGTTCACAACTAGTTTCGTGACTTTAAGTTATTAGCCAAAAAAGTGAAGTTATTAGACGTGGAAGCCGTCCATGTCTGAAAAGGTCAATTGTTTGGCACGTGAAAATGAGACTTCATCGTCACGAAACAGTTCTTAACTAATAGGACATCAATAAATCTTTTCACAGCAGCCGCTACGGTTATTTTATTGATGTTAATGAGCAAGATAATTTTCTCTCCATTTTGACTGAGTTCTGAAGCAGGCACCACATAAATTCCCCATTATATAATCATTCTGCACCATTGAGGCTACTCTTAGCCGTCATGTTAACCAAAGTCTTCCCCCGAAAGCTCAGACACTTACAGTATATAGAGAATCTAATACACATCATAGCATTTGTTCCACCACTTTCATAACAGACGTGATGGGAAGACAGATCATTGGCCCGTGGACTGAACCTTCAAGTCAAAATTATAGAGCGTTCTGTTTAGCCGTCATAGACTCGTCTCATTGCTCACATTTCTCTGTCTTGCTCTCCTTAAACGCCGGCCGCTGTGGCCCAGTGGCTCTAGGCGCTTCAGTCCGGAACCGCGCTGCTGCTACGGTCGCAGGTTCGAATTCTGCCTCGGGCATGGATGTGTGTGATGTCTTTAGGTTGGTTAGGTTTAAGTAGTTCTAAGTCTAGGGGGCTGATGACCTCAGCTGTTAAGTCCCATAGTGCTCAGAGCCATATGAACCATTTTCTTCTTAAACCTATAGTCCATTCCTCAAAACCAGAAGGTACACATTGTGGAGCTTTATTGTTTAGTTGATGTTCCTGTTGACGGTTGAAAATTGACGAAGTATTAGTATATTTATTTCCTCCAATTCGACGCAAAATATTTCCTTACTTCAATGCAGATCAGTCTTTGTTTCACAATGTTTTTCAACCCTCGAGTGAAATATAGGCTCTTCCCATTGTTCTGGCTGTGGTTTTCTCTTCCTGTTCGCTTATACCCCTATGATTAATTGATTGAGTCACGCTTGTATGTAGACTCGAATACATTGCATCGAGGTTACATGGTACGGGGTCTCCTAACATTGACTCTGCTTGTTACAGGAGTTGGAAGGGAGAACAGGTGCAGCGCCCAAGCATGTTCTGTTTTCGGTACCTCTGTTTTATGTGCCGTAAAAACTCTTACACATCTCAGCTGTGAACCTGCGTATTACGTTATCGGTTGTGAAGCCATTATTCAACGTTTCATTAATCAGTACTGACAATGTTAGGCTTCAGTTGTGATATATTTGTCACCATATGTTTCTGGACTGCATTATCCCTTTACAAAGTGCCCTGAAACAAGCAAACACAAATATATACATCGCAATACTGCACATAGTGATAACAGTGTAAACCTGTCTCTATTGTGGTCCAGTATTACATATCTTAAAGTTACTACGGCATTAGGAACAATAAAAAGTGAAAGACCGAGAGTAAATTTTTGTCGGTGCCAAATGGCGTAGTGACCTAGAGGTAAGTAACAGCAGGAAATAGATATTTTTCATTGAACATCGGTATGTATAGCTTTTGGTGAAGTCTTTTGTGTTTCCTTGTTTTAAAGAACTTGATATTGGAATAAATGTTGTGGTAAATATATCACGTATATTCGGCAATCCAGAATGTAAAATTCTGAGTAATGAAACATGCATATGAAATGGTTATATTAATGACACCTCCATCGGAAAAAATTTAGTCACGACGTCTGTTGCGTCCAATGGCATTATTTAACACTGCACTCACGATGAAATCATATTGTGGCAGTTTCTAGGATTCCCTTTCTTTTTACCAAGTCAGGTGACCACTCTGCGATTTCACTGCACAACGCCCTTGGAGTGCCCCTAATCAAGTTTGAGGCCAAAATATTGTATCCGTTTTGTCTCATACTGCATCATTTGACGGTCTTGCTGGATTTCTTAATGAAATGTGCAACACAGACTTCATAAATCTATCCTAATAATTTTGCAACTTCGACGCACGACGCTGTCTAAATGATGAATTATTTGCAAATGAGCTTCCTCCATTCATATTCTATGCACCTTAGACTGTTTATTAAGAGGTATTAGTCTTCATTTTTAGTTAGAGTAACAATGCCATCAGCAAATCTTATCATTACTATCCATTCTCTCTGTTTTTTAATCCCTGTTGTGAAACTTTTATTTTCCTCATAGCTTCGTCGATGTTTAGATTGAAGAGTAGGGGTGAAACACTACATTCCTGTCTTATGACGTCTCTAGTTCTAGAACTTCGTTCTTGCCTTCTATTGTTGGAGTGAAGGAGATTATATCCCTATCTCACGTCGCTCCTACTCCGTGAGCTCCGTTCTTGGTCTTCCGTTGTTATTGTTCCCTCTTGCTCTTTTACGTATTGTCTATTATCTCCCTATCCCTGTTTCTCTGAGAAATTCCGTCATCTAGAACCATTTTAGGTTTTCCTAAGCTTTTTCTGTGTCGAAAAATCCACTGAAAAACCTTGACTTCCTTATCAAGAAACATCAAAACTGGCTCTGGTACGTCTACGTCTCCTACAGCCACATACATCGTAGTCTAACATTAATTTTCTTTTTCATTGTACTGTATAGTATTCTGCAACTGAGATGCACGAACTGCTTAGCTGATTGTATGATAGTTTTCGCTTTTATCTGCCCTTCTTACCATCTGGATAGTATTATACACTCTAAGACAAAGCAAACAATGCAGCACGAAGGAATTTCCCAAATGGGACGTAAATCGGTAGATAAGAAGCACTCCACTCAAACTGTCGGAGAAAAGCCTACAGTATACCTTGCAAAAGGGTGGGTAGAATATTTTATTTTCTTCACTCGTTTATATGGTAGGAAGCAATGTAAAACCATGTTGAGCCAACAAAAATTTGTGTTTCCTAAGCTTTCTGTAGTCAAAAGACTTTGAGAATTTCGGACTTTTTCAGTTTTTCTTCAAAGTATCTCTGTTTCTTATGTACCTAGCGCTCTGGCATCTGTTTCCTTCTTAAAAAGTCACAATATTCTTCGACTTTTGTTACTACATCTTTCCCTTGCGCTCTGTTCAAAAGGTCCTATAGTTCGTCAAAAATAACGAACAATGTGCAAAGTGACAGAACACCAAGTTTTTTTAACACTTTTGTTCCAGATTCTGCTCATATAGTAGGAATATGTTAAGTTGATACTGTGGAGTCAAAACCGACACAGACAATGAAGGACAGATGGCCATCGGCAGGAATCCAGAAGCATCTGTACAATACAATTTAAGATGAAGTGAACACATTACTTCTAAAAATAAAATTAACCTAACTTCCCTTGGTTACTGTGCTTCCTCTGCCTCCTACATACTAGTACACTGACAATCTATTATAACCCGCAGAACGCAGCTAAGTGTCATCTTTGTATTACTCAGTGCTGATGCTGCAGAAGTCTGCGACCGAAATGGGCCGACTAGCGATGGGCAGCTGGTTAAATCAGCAGCGACAAGTGACACTGAACGCTGGCTTCCTGGAGGTGTGCCGCTGCCCGCTCTTTCCACTGGGGCATGGGTCAGTGCCCTCTTGGTGCCATTTCGCGGCGCTGCTCTGGTCGGTGTACAGCCGATGCTTTAGGACTACATGTTATGTAGTGTAGTGGAACTGAACATGTCACTCCGCATATCGCCAGCTTACATAGCACCACTGACATTAATCCTGCCCTGGGCATGGATGTGTGTGATGTCCTTAGGTTAGTTAGGTTTAAGTAGTTCTGAGTTCTAGGGGACTGATGACCTCAGAAGTTAAGTCCCATAGTGCTCAGAGCCATTTGAACCCTTTGAAGCACTGACGTTACGTTCGGTATATGCCAACATGTTAAGGTCAGACTAGATGAAGTACTTTTCTGGAAAATCAGATTCCAGGTGTCATGCATTCGAAGCACAACTCATCACTGAAGACAATTCAACTCCATTGAGATTCCAGACCCTGATGACCACCGAGAACGTGTCTGGAGATGCCCCAGGCAGCAGTGGGATGCCAGCCTCCCGGTAGCCTGACATACGGCCCAACAATTAGGATTGATGAGCACTATTCATTTTCATAACAGGACGCTCATGGCTTGGTTGTCTTCCTCGGAACCTTTACGGGACAGCGCTGGTCGACGCTACTCTTTGCCTCATTTCGTTACCGTTCAAGGCAAGCCATCTTTGGCTTACATTTTAACAAGATAATGTCCCACCGCACATGGCGATAGTTTTTGAAACATCCCCTTAGAAAAATTTATGAATTACTTTGCTGGAAAACCTATTACGTTATTTTCTTTTCAAACAACTGAGCAATACTGAACGTACTCAGACATTACTCTCTTTACATATTCAGATCATCACTAAAACGGAAACACAATATTTTTAGCGAAACGCAATCTGACTTTTAATAATCCCTGCAAAAGAATGGCCCTGACTAACAATAATCTATACCTTTCATGAATCACTTACCTCAAAAAAATCTTCGTTGCTCGAACTACTGCAATACAGCGAGCACCAATACTGCCAGGTAAATAAAAGATTCTAACTACTGACAGATATAGTTAGCAAATGAAAGATTTTGATAGAGAACAAACAATGAATTTACCTTAATAGTGTTCAAAAGACATAATATACTGTATGTATTAGTTCATGACATCCAGTCTTACAAATTTACTCTCTCTGAGGGGCACATGTCCAGATCATCCGCTCTCAAAACTCCGCCATCTCTCTTCCCACATCCACCACCACTGCTGGTCGCTCACCTCCAACTGCGCAATGCTACGTGCTGTTAACAGCCAACTGCCCAACACTACAATAGCAAACGACAATGCAAACCAGCCACAGACCTCACACAGCACAGCCAGTCATTTTCATACAGAGCACTATGTGGCGTTACCAATAAAAAAAACCTAAACAGCCTACTTACATAGCCCCCACAAAAAAATTACAAATTCTTTTGGGCAGTGCCCAATGCAGATTTGAAAAAAAAATTCATAATTACAATAACAAAGATATCAATTTCACACACTTAATGATACATTGTTGGTCAAAAGTAAAGATTTTCTTGCAGTCCATAAAGACAGTCCTGATCATTCATCACAGTAAAATTGCAGTGTTTTCCTCCAAGTCTGAGCAGTAAAAGAAAATGCAGTCTTCAAGAAGCAGTGTTGTCCTTCCAACGGAAAGAGAGTGCTGACTCTTGACATGCAGCCAGGTAATGGACCACAACAGAGCAAACCCACAGCAGAGTCAGTCGAAGTTTTGAAGAATATTTGTAGGAAGGTCATCACAGAGTAGACTCAGTGTAGTCCTGGTAGAGATTATGGCACTGATGGGCCACCAGAGATGCAGACCCACTGCAGTCCTTGTAGAAATAATGGTATTGGTGGGCCATCAAAGATGCAGACCCACTATAATCCTTGGAGAGATAATGGTATTGGTGGGTCATCAAAGGTGCACACCCACTACAGTCCTTGTACAGACGGCCAGCAGCCATCTGTTGCGACTGTGCAGGTGCACAATCACCGTCGAAGAGTCTTGCAGGCAATAACACAAGTCCATAAACCACCACTTGTGCACTCACCAAATTTTTGGAATTGTCCTTAGAAGGAGCAATGCTGTTAACCAGTCCCTTGCTGAATTATCAACACACATGCGAGCACTAACAGTCCTCTTTTTTTCACATATTGTGCATATACTATGACCAACAGAAATGTGTGAAGTGAAATGAATGCTTACAAGTTACGTAATTTTATGAACTGGTGTCAATTACAATTTTATAACATGAAAATCTACATCTACATCTACATCCGTACTCCGCAAGCCACCTGACGGTTTGTGGCGGAGGGTACCCTGAGTACCTCTATCGGTTCTCTTTTCTATTCCAATCTCGTATTGTACGTGGAAAGAAGCATTGTCGGTATGCTTCTGTGTGGGCTCTAATCTCTCTGATTTTATCCTCATGGTCTCTTCGCGAGATATACGTAGGAGGGAGCAATATACTGCTTGACTCTTCGGTGAAGGTATGTTCTCGAAACTTCACCAAAAGCCCGTACCGAGCTACTGAGCGTCTCTCCTGCAGAGTCTTCCACTGGAGTTTATCTATCATCTCCGTAACGCTTTCGCAATTACTAAATGATCCTGTAACGAAGCGCGCTGCTCTCCGTTGGATCTTCTCTATATGTTCTATCAACCCTACCTGGTGCGGATCCCACACTGCTGAGCAGTATTCAAGCATTGGGCGAACAAGCGTACTGTAACCTACTTCCTTTGTTGTCGGATTGCATTTCCTTAGGATTCTTCCAATGAATCTCAGTCTGGCATCTGCTTTACCGACGATCAACTTTATATGATCATTCCATTTTAAATCACTCCTAATGCGTACTCCCAGATAATTTATGGAATTAACTGCTTCCAGTTGCTGACCTATTTTGTAGCTAAATGATAAGGGACCTATCTTTCTATGTATTCGCATCACATTACACTTCGCTACATTGAGATTCAATTGCCATTCCGTGCACCATGCGTCAATTCGCTGCAGATCCTCCTGCATTTCAGTACAATTTTCCATTGTTGCAACCTCTCGATACACCACAGCATCATCTGCAAAAAGCCTCAGTGAACTTCCGATGTCATCCACCAGGTCATTTATGTATATTGTGAATAGCAACGGTCCTATGACACTCCCCTGCGGCACACCTGAAATCACTCTTACTTCGGAAGACTTCTCTCCATTGAGAATGACATGCTGCGTTCTGTTATCTAGGAACTCCTCAATCCAATCACACAATTGATCTGATAGTCCGTATGCTCTTACTTTGTTCATTAAACGACTGTGTGGAACTGTGTCAAACGCCTTGCGGAAGTCAAGAAACACGGCATCTACCTGTGAACCCGTGTCTAAGGCCCTCTGAGTCTCGTGGACGAATAGCGCGAGCTGGGTTTCACACGATCGTCTTTTTCGAAACCCATGCTGATTCCTACAGAGTAGATTTCTAGTCTCCAGAAAAGTCATTATACTCGAACATAATACGTGTTCCAAAATTCTACAACTGATCGACGTTAGAGATATAGGTCTATAGTTCTGCACATCTGTTCGACGTCCCTTCTTGAGAACGGGGATGACCTGTGCCCTTTTCCAATCCTTTGGAACGCTTCGCTCTTCTAGAGACCTACGGTACACCGCTGCAAGAAGGGGGGCAAGTTCCTTCGCGTACTCTGTGTAAAATCGAACTGGTATCCCATCAGGACCAGCGGCCTTTCCTCTTTAGAGCGATTTTATTTGTTTCTCTGTCCCTCTGTCGTCTACTTCGATATCTACCATTTTGTCAACTGTGCGACAATCTAGAGAAGGAAGCAATAAGAAAGGTACAAAACATATCATTAAAGAACATAACAATACAGATAACATTTGTAGTAATACACGCTTTACAAAAGAATCGAAATAACATATACATCAGTGTTACATAAGTACCTGCATAAAAGATCAGAATAACTTTTGAAACATCAGCTTCACAAATGAGCCACAAAATAGAATAAATAATATCTAAACCTCTTTACAAAGTAAATAACGTATTATTAGAAAAGTTCTACAACATAACTCTCATCAGCCAAACACATAAAGACAGGAAGAACACAAATAGACAAGGGTACACAAACACATAGCGGAATAACACAAAAGGAAAGAACAGGGTTCGTTTTCAGTGTAACATTTGGTACTGCAGTCCAACCCAAAACTTCATTCCATAGATCTTTCCTCTTAATTCAACATTTGTTTCCAACCTAAAAAAATCCCATCGAAGCATGCTTTCTGTATTGATATGTTCAGATATTTCTTACCTCACTATTAATTTTCCATTATCTTATCTCATCATTTATTTCCAAGAAAATCCTAAAAATCTTACCTAAACCCATTGTCACTAAACCCTACTTTTTTGTTCATAATCTGTTTCAAAATCCTTTTTTTGGCCAAATCATTTTCTTATACCTTCTCAATGCATTTCTTCCAATACATCACAACTCGTTCTCTTATATAGACTACCCCATCTTAAGCTAACCTAAATCTACTGAGCTCAGATGTATAAACTAAGGGACGAGGCAATGCAGCAGCACAAAATAATTAACACAAACAGCAATGATAAAAAGATGCATAACTGGCAAAGCTAGCAGCAGTAAATATGAATTAGCAAAGCAAATGCAACATTAGAACTAATATGAGCCAATGTGTAGCAACAAGAAAAATAAATCAGAAGTAAAACTGGCTTAATAGAGTAATACAAAGTGAAATTCAGTAGAACTACGCCTGGCAAACAGCAGCAGCAAATGCAATAACTTATATCTAAATATGACGTAGCTCAGGCAGAAAAAAATTACAGTAAAGGTAGGAAATGTCTAATAACTATGTCACATCTTAACAGTAGAGTGATGCATCACCTTGACTTACGCTACGAAACAAGTTACCCAGTCGTTAACAAAAATTATGTATGCTATTCCTGTGAAGGGAAATGTCTTTTTGTGCCCCCCATTTTTTTGTAAGTAGATCATAAAATTTTTATTTACTGGATCTATAGACAGAAACTATTTACATTAGTACTTCTATTAAATTTCATTTTAACCAATGCTGCAGTGCAGCTAGAAACTAGATGTTAAACAAAATGAGCAGATATATATATAAAGCAAGGCATGATACGTCATCCACTAGCGATATGGCATTTCATAAGGCAGTAAAAAAATCTCTCAACTAGAAAGACAATAGATGTAAAAATTTTCTCATCATTTCATTAGGTATTTTAGTAAATATCATAAAGTAAGTGCTCCACAGTGTAATCATATGTTTTCAAGTGTGAGCGTGTCGTAATTGAGATGCTTTGTACAAAGAAATGTCAATGACGAGGATAATGGCCGCTTTTTTTCTCCACCTAATGGCTTTCTTTTTACAGGCGACTATCGCTTAGCTGGGTCCCCACTACGCATTACGTCAAGGTCACTTAGCTTTCTTACCGAAATATTTACGACAGCTGTCTGCACTACAGTGACAGCCTCATATAAAAAATTTCACAGATGGAGAATTAGCGTTACAAACGTGTAGAAACAAAATCCTATAAATATAACTGTGTCCAAAAAATATTCACCGTCATTGTGATACCATTTACACACATTTCATAACTCTTAAAGTATGATTCTTGGTTTCCAACATACTTTCTCGCAAATCAGAGTTCCTACCACTACTCATTACTCCTTACCTTATTACACATATACATATTCGTCGACAATTCTTCAATATTTCATCAAAATAAATATGTAGCATAATCAAATTCCTCATATAGCATCAGCTTATTGATCATAAATATACCTCAACAACATAATACACATTGTCGTCTTAATAATAACATCATAACACCCCAGTCAAATCTCAAAATCGTCATAGCTTCATGTAATAATTTCAAAACCTAAAAAAATATCTGTGTTAATTTCAATAGTGTCATCTACATCAAATGTACTTTAAAAATCTTAATTCCATACCAAATACATCATTCAAAGCTCTCATAGTGTATGGTTAAAAAAAATATGAATAGTTCTCAGAGTACAGATAAAATACAATTTCGTAAGTGTGAAGTTATCCAACTGTGTAATTGCGTAAACATGTGTCACTGACGTAGTAAAAAAATATTTGTCTCTCTCAGTTAAGTGATCAGATAGCAGTGTAATTCTGTGTCACAGAAATATGGTAACGATGTGTAAAGTTGTATAAGCAAATACCATATTAGCTAGGGCTTCTAGTGCTTGCCAAACACATGGTACACAAAGTAAGCGTGTACCCCCCTGAGGATTAATGTAATTGTACCCTCCGGTGTTACAGATTACAGCAATGGAATGAAATGTACCACGGAAAACCTTTGTAGGTTTGTAATTCAAAAACCTTTAAAAATAAATGTTTTAAGTACAAAATTAATCACTCAAATACGTGTACTGCAGCGCTAAACAGTGCGTCTTGTAACATAATCTCTGTCATTATTTAAGGGTAAAAAATGTACCAAGTGTCATAATTATCGTCGTCTGTAAGCAAAGTTTTGTAGAAGTCAATGTACTTACATCGTAATAAACAAAAGCGAAATGCTAAGCATATAGGTATCGTAGCTATTACGTACAGTACCGTGATCAAGAATGTACTACACTGTAATGTATTGTTGTGATACAAAAAAGGCTGTCTCACTGTAGCTATACCACAAAAGCTACTACCAAAACATGTTTTACTTTCCAGAAGAATTCAGAAAAACTGTGCAGATATATGACAGATACAGCGCAAAAGCAATAACATAAATTGCGTCTCTCATTAGCAACATCGTGATATAATCGTGTAGCTGTCAAATAAACTAACCACTGAGTCATCTGATATCTCTCAGAAAGCACTTTAAATCCATAATGTATTTTCAAGTAAACCAAAATGTTGCATTAAAATCTCATTAGCAGTACTGGTATATGTTTTAAATATGTGAGCCTTATAGTCGTTACGTAATCGTGCAACTAACAAATGGCTCAAATGGCTCTGAACACTACGGGATTCAACTGCTGTGGTCATTAGTCCCCTAGAACTTAGAACTACTTAAACCTAACTAACCTAAGGACATCACACACATCCATGCCCGAGGCAGGATTCGAACCTGCGTCCGTGGCAGTCTCACGGTTCCGGACTGCGCGCCTAGAACCGCGAGACCACCGCGACCGGCAACTAACAAGCAAGAATGTACACACACAATAAAACTGTGTCGTCTGTTCACTATAACAACGTATTCGTAATTACTGTCTAAATATGTTCCCTAGGTTCTAGACTGGATGGTTAAAATCAAAACATTGTCGCATGTAAAAAGTTTGTAAGTGTGACAAAGCGTACTACTAGCGTGAAGTGAAAACGTCTATGGCAAGGACTAAGTTAAAAAGCACATTATCTTTCAATAAACGGTTTTACATGTGAAGTATGGTGTAAACCTTTACTCTTCCTAGTACGCTGAGTTTCAGTTTCAACGCAATTATCATGTGGTATACGTCGGTAAGGAATACTGTAATTTTTCTCAAGTTAGGTTATGTTATTTTTTTCAAGCTCAGCCGGCGCACGTGGCTGCCTGCGGTGCGAGTCATTGTCTGCTTCTTTGTTGGCGCGCGCCGTTACTGGGTTTTGGAGATCTAACTTCTACAAATTCACCTTCTCGAGAGGGGCTGCCCTGTTTGTATCCCGTCAGTTCTGATTACACTCAGGTCTGTCGCTTTGTCGGTAGTTTACATAGTTTCTTTTTTGTCAGTCACGTGGTGGAAAATATCTCCCGGAATCGTAACTGCGCGGTGAACGGTTGCATCTGAAGTTATTCTGTCTCCCTTGATAATAATAATTCTGGCTTCCATATTGTCTGTTTCTATGATTGTCTCTGTCATATCCATTAGAACGGAAATGCGATCTTCCTCTGTAATTATTATTACTCTGACAAGGGTTGTCATACGTGTGGTATCTGTTGAGATTACGATTTGCGTTGTAAGAATAGCCTTGTCGTGTCCAGTTATTATTTCTGTTGCTACGGTATTGCGACGGATGTGACCTGTAATTGTTGTGTCCCTGTTTTAGCGCACCGCGATTGTCAGTGTCAATTTCCAGTTCTTGTAACAGTCCCTGAAAAGCTTCAATGTCGTCTTTGCAACGTCCTGCCAAAATAATGTGCCGTAAATGTTCAGGCAATTTGGTTAAGCAAATGCGGATGAGTTCTGAGGGGCTGTATGGGTTTGACAGGTACTGATTCATGTGCAACATGTCTTCAAAATATTTCACAAGACTAGAAAATTCAGATAGTTCGAAATGTTTCATCATTATGATGCTATGTTTTACTCGATCTTGTGTAGCTTGAGACCAATATGCTGAGAGGAAGGCATGGTAAAATTCTCATTCACTGTGACAATCGTGAATGACCGATCGCATTCTTACAGCTGGTTCATTCTCTAAATAGCCACACATCAATTGTAATCTGTGTTCTAATGACCAGTTTGGAGGAAAACAATGAGAGAATTGATGAAGCCACGCTTGAGAATGAATGTCGTTGCCTGAATTCTTAAATGTTTTGAATTTACGTGTTGTAATGAACAGCTTATAGTCAGAATCTTCATGTCGGCGAGTCGCATGTCGGTCATTGTTACGTCGTTTCGGCGATTCCATCTCAAAATTCGGTGTACATTGTCTATTTCTTTCATAATTTCCGAAGTGTCCTGTGTTATTATTTTGTGGCTGTCCCGTATTTTTATGTCTCTCTTCCAGTATCGCAGCGCGAGTGTCCTCTGAAACATGTAATTGTTGTGTTATTTGTGCCAATTGATCTTGTACTTCCCGGATTTCTCTTTGGTGTTGCGTATTAATTTGATTCTGATTACCTTTGAATTTCCTAATTTGTTCGAACTCTTCTGTGTCATTAAAGACTACCGGTCTTGTGTCATTCAGATTGTCTTCTACCTTCGAAGATAAATTACTTAACTGATCCGAAAGTTCGACTACTTTCTCTGATAATGAACTAATTTCCTCCATGTGTCTTTCTGCACCAATTTTCAGAGTATCTACTGTGTCCTTTAAGTTGTCCTGAGTTTTTGCAAGTTGCGCAACCGAGTCGGTAGATGCAACTGAGTCAATTTTAGCTCGCAAGGTCTCGTGATTTTCATAAACAATAGTTTTGCAGTTCTCTATGGCTGCTTCGTGATTCTGTAATGCATTTTAATGTCAAGAAAAAGTAGTTTGAAAATGCTCACAAATTTGTGTTTTTACGTCATTACAGACATTTTGACATTTCGATTCGATGTTATGTAACTCAGTAGTTAAATCTTCACGTGTTTTTTCAAGCGTGGTGTCTAAATTTTGAAGATTTCGTTCCATTGTGTCTAACTTTTGATGATTTTGTTCCATTGTGTCTAACTTTTGAAGCCTTTGTCCCATTGGTTGTATTAAGTGTAATAACAGTGCACTGATGTCTGAAACATGTTCCTCAGTGCTATCCGGCAGTACATTTGAACCGGCAATATTAGCATTTCGAAAAGCAGAAAATATGTGTTGACTTACTTGAGAAAACGGTGAGGACGCAAAACCTGAATCTACAGTATTTGCAAGATTGTGACCTGTCATTTCGGAATCCTGAGGCGAGCTGTTGCCGACAGATCGAACGATAATGCTTCCCTGTTCACTAGCTATTTCACTGTCTACACGATTATTTATTGCCTGATCCATTCCCCGATGCACAATTACCGAATTGCTACGTTGAACATTAGTTAATTCACTACACGGTGGCGCTAACACACTGCTTTCGTCTTCACTGTCATTTCTCAGGTTACTTTGAAGTATAGTGTTACGTTTTTCACACGCCTTAATTATCTCGCATGTCACCCGATAACAAGAAAGGCACAATTTGAAGAACAAAGACAAGAAAACACATAAGCATAGCACTGAAAATAACATCTAGTTACTTGCAAGCACAGCTGCGAAATACTTGGTGCGAATCTACATGAATGCCACAACTGTTTTGCTGTACAACAATGAAAAACAAAGGAAATTCTCTCTATAATTATGCCCTAGCAATAAACAATAGCTTCACTAATTACACAAACTACAAGAAAAAAATCAGAAGATTTCAGTGAGGTATCCTGGGCTAAGGGTCGACATATGAAACGTCCCATAAGAAAAATTTATAAATGACTATGCTGGTAAACCCCTTACGTTATTTGATTTTCAAACAGCTGAGCAATACTGAACCTACTCAGACGTTACTCTCTTTACTTATTCTGATCATCACTAAACTGACACACAATATTTTTATCGCAACGCAATCTGACTTTTAATAATCCCTACAAAAGAATGGCTCTGACTATACCTTTCATGAATCACGTACCTCACAAAAATCTTCGTTACTGCTGGCGGCTCACCTCCAACTGCGCAACGAAAAAATGGTTCGAATTGGCTCTGAGCACTATGGGACTCAACTGCTGTGGTCATCAGTCCCCTAGAACTTAGAACTACTTAAACCTAACTAACCTAAGGACACCACACACATCCATGCCCGAGGCAGGTTTCGAACCTGCCACCGTAGCAGTCACACGGTTCCGGACTGCGCGCCTAGAACCGCGAGACCACCGCGGTCGGCAAACTGCGCAACGCTATGCGCTGTTAACAGCCAGCTGCCCAACACTACAATAGCAAACAACAACGCAAACCAGCACACAGCACAGCCAGTGATTTTCATACAGAGCGCTACGTGGCGTTACCAATAAAAAAAACCAAACAGACTACTTACATTTTTAGTGATCTCTCTTCTTGCCGAAGAAATCCTACCTTGACCAGCAAGTTCGCCAGATCTGTCACCATCTGACGAAGTTTGGAGCATTTGGAACCTCCAACCATCTCTCTATTTTGACGATCTAACGCACCAGTTATTATGTCTCCATGCTTGCCGTCAATTATATGGTGTCTAGGAACCCTACGTACCCGGTTGGCTAGACAGACAATTCAAACAAATCGTATTAACGTGTTTATTACAAACAAACTAAACGACAGTACCTAACTTTGAGAATTACACAGAAGTGTCGCAGTCTTTATCACTATTAACAAATGTAAGTCTGAGTTACATAGGGTGTACAAGCGAAGTAACTAGAGTTGACGCTTCTATCCAGGTCGCTAGTCTTGAAGCTGCTATTCAACTGGGGCGTCTCAAGTCGGTCGCGCGCGTATGTGCTCTTCACATGGGGCCGCTGTTGTCGCGTTGTCGTCTCGGAGGGAGGTCCAGTCAGCGTGCAACTGGCTGACTTCTTCTCACAGCATTCTCTTTTCTAAGGTTCCCAACTGGCGTGACGGCGCTTGACTTTATGCCGTAACACCAACTGGTCAGAATCTGTCACGGTATCAGCCAGGAGGACATCCAACAACTCAGTCACTCAATACCAAGTCGAATAACTACTTGCATGACGACCAGAGGTGGGCCAATGCGTAACTGACTTGCTCCGTTTGTAAAGCTCTTTCTCTTGAATAAAGCATCAGTTTTTTTTCTGAAATGGTATTCATTTGTTTGTTGTACTTTCACACCACATCTACCGATTTCCGCCCCATTTGGATAAATACTTCGTTGGTATCATGACTTTTCTTTTTTTTCCCCTTTAGCAGTGTATTTCTCAAACTGGCTGATGGTACGTTTCTTATCTCATACCCACCACATACCTAAACGTTTGATTGACACGCTTTCCTAAATGATTATAGGAATTGTGCACGAATGCAGACCATTAATTTTGTCATATTCAATAATAAATCGTACAAAATTCCTAAGCCTTACATGTCGACCCCAGTTTTTTTCTGGACAAAAGACACTTCGTACACTTTTTAAAGGCCTTCAACGTGTTCTTTCTACGTATCCTGCCTTTCCTCTGCGTTTAACAGTGGCATTTTAATAACATAGTTGTTGTGGATGCTTTCTATTTTTTGCTATATACCGAAACTGTCTTTCAAACGACCAACCCTTTCTCAATTTTATTTCTGAGTTTTTCCTGCAGTCATTGCCCTTTAGCTTTACTACAGTTCATAAGAATCTCATTTCTAACTGAATTGTTTCTGTTTACTTGTGTGCTGAAGTTTTTGTGCTTCCCTCTTACGTCGATCAGTTTCAGTATTTCGTCTGGTGTCCAAGGTATCTTCGCACCGATCTTCATTGTAGTGGTATTTGTACCTCTAGCTTCAGTGATTGTTTTGATAATCTCCGTTCCTCTTCGACTCACATTTCCTCTGTTTTTATTCATTACCGTAGTATTTTCGACCCCATCGAAGTTCAAACTCACATGATCATTCCTTAATAACTGTTACAGAATAACTGAGTGGAAGGGTTAGGCTGAGTTAAATGTGATAATTACCTTCAAAACACATTACAGTTTTATTTCCAACACTCCCACCAAAAGAAAATAATAAACTTTGTTAGCTTCCTCGGCTATTAGAGAACGCAACTGCAATATTTTATGAAAGACAAAGTCTAAAACCAGTAAAATGAAAGTTTTCGTAAATGTGCTGATTATCCATGCATGGAAAAATACTGCTGTGACATGAATAATTGAAAATCGCAGCAAGACAAAAAATAAAAACATTTTCCTTTACATAAACAATCATCTGCTTTTACAAACACAGTCAATAAAATTTGTAATAACTTGCCCCCTAGCTGAGCTCCAATTGAATACAGCAACCAATGACGCTGGAGCAAACTCACTCACAAACTTAAGACAGCCAGCTTGGCTTTGACCAGACACTCCAACGGTGATCTGATTAACAAACAAAAATGCCAAGTTGAACTTTTGCGAATGCTATATGACATCTGTTCTTCTCAAAACTCAGATTTAATGACAAGTATCAGATAAAAAAATTGAGACTAGTTTTTAAAATACATTTAAACACCTGTTAAACAGATAGAGAAAGAAACCACAAACTTTCAGATCATTATATGATCGAAAAAAATAATTTCCTAATACTGAATTCAAGGCAGCATAGTAAAATTTTACTAATTTTTTTATGGGATCATAAAAACTGAACGATTTTAAGGAGACTGACTAGGGAGCAGGGTTATGCTATGAGTTGTGACAAATACAAGTTAAGAAATCACTGAAAATTTAATTTTGAAAAAAACATACGAATATTAAATAAAACACTTGCTTGGAATGCTGGTACTTAAAATTCGTCACATTGTACCGTATCTATCATAAGAACGCAAATTACAAATGTGAAATAAAATCTGCCATGCAAGGTGTAGGATTTGTTTTTTGTGAACACTCGAACATTCACACAGACTATCCTATATAAGAATGCAATAATGAAGCAGGCAAAAAGGAATACAAAACGTCTCAAAAATGATATCGACAGGAAGTGCAAAATGGCTAAACAGGAAAGGCTAGACGACAAATGTAAGGATGTAGAGGCTTATTTCTCTAGGGGTAAGATAGATACTGCCTACAGGAAAATTAAAGAGACCTTTGGAGAAAGGAGAACCATTTGCATGAATATCAAGAGCTTTGATGGAAACCCAGTTCTAAGCAAAGAAGGAAAAGCAGAAAGGTGGAAGGAGTATATAGAGGGTCTATACAAGGGCAATGTACTTCAGGAAAATATTATTGGAAATGGAAGACGATGTAGATGAAGATGAAATGGGAGATATCATACTGCGTGAAGAGTTTGACAGAGCACTGAAAGACCAGGGTCCAAACAAGGCCCTGGGGGTTGACAACATTTGATTAGAAGTACTGACAACCTTGGGAGAGCCAGTCCTGACAATACTCTACCAGCTGGTGAGCAAGATGTATGAGGCAGGTGAAACACCCTCAGACTTCAAAAAGAATATAATAATTCCAATCCCTAAGAAAGCAGGTGTTGGCAGATATGAAAATTACCAAACTATCAGTTTAATAAGTCACAGCTGCAAAATACTTTACAGACGAAAGGAAAAACTGATATAAGCCGACCTCGGGGAAGATCAGTTTGGATTCTGTAGAAATATTGGACACCTGAAGCATTATAGACCCTACGACTTATCTTAGAAGAAAGATTAAGGAAAGGCAAACCAACGTTTCTAGCACTTGTAGACTTAGAGAAAGCTTTTGACAATGTTGATTGGAATACTCTCTTTCAAATTCTGAAGGTGGCAGGCGTAAAATACAGGGACCGAAAGGCTATTTACAATTTGTACAGAAAGCAGATGGCAGTTATAAGAGTCGATGGCTATGAAAGGGAAGCAGTGGTTGGGAAGGGAGTGAGACAGGGTTGTAGTCTATCCCCGATGTTATTCAGTCTGTATATTGAGCAAGCAGTGAAGGAAACAAAAGAAAAATTCGGGTTAGGTGTTAAAATCCATGGAGAAGAAATAAAAACTTTGAGGTTCGACGACGTAATTCTGCCACATACAGCAAAGGACTTGGATGAGCAGTTGAATGGAATGGATAGTGTCTTGAAAGGAGGGTATAAGGTGAACATCAACATAAGCAAAACGAGGATAATGGAATGTAGTTGAATTAGGTCGGGTGATGCTGAGGGAATTAGATTAGGAAATGAGACACTTAGGGTAGTAAAGGAGTTTTGCTATTTGGGGAGAAAAATAACTGATGATGGTCGAAGTAGAGAGGATATAAAATGTAGACTGGCAATGGCAAGGAAAGCGATCTTAAGAAGAAATATTTGGTAACATATAGTATTGATTAAAGTATCAGGAAATGGTTGCTGAAAGTATTTGTATTGAGTCTAGCCATGTATGGAAGTGAAACGTGGACGATAAATAGATTATACAAGAAGTGAATAGAAGCATTCAAAATGTGGTTCTACAGAAGAATGCTGAAGATTAAATGGGTAGATTACATAACTAATAACGAGGTATTGAATAGAATTGGGGAGATGAGGAGCTTGTGGCACAACTTGACTTGAAGCAGGGATCGGTTGGTAGGACATGTTCTGAGACATTGAGGGATCGCCAATTTATTATTGTAGGGCAGCGTGGAGGGTAAAAATCGTAGAGGGAGACCAAGAGATGAATACACTAAGCAGATTCAGAAGGATGTAGGCTGCAGTAGGTACTGGGAGATGAAGAAGCTTAGTCGTAGGTTAGAGTAGCATGTAGAGCTGCGTCAACTAGTCACAGGACGGAAGACCACAACAACAACAACATCCGTAAGCAAAAAAGATAGAGTTTAGAAGAATTCTGCCAAATATTTTTTATTACATTTTTTATTGCTTTTGTGTCATCAGTTTTCTTACTGGTTTGATGCGGCCTACCACGAATTCCTCTGCTGTGCCAACCTCTTCTTTCCTACTTAGCATTTGCCACCCATGTCCCCAATTGTTTGCTAGATGTATTCAAACCTCTGTCTTCTTCCGCAGTTTGTGCGCTCTACAGTACCTCTAGTACCATGGAAGTCATTCCCTGCTGTCTTAGTAAATGTCTCGCTATCCTGTCCCTTCTCCTTGCCAGTGCGTTTCACATATTCTTTCCACCCGGACTCTGCGCAGGACCTCATCATTCCTTATTTTATCAGTCCAAATTTTCAAAAGTTGTCTTTAGCACCACATCGCAAATGCTTCGATTCTCTTCTCTTCTAATTTTCCCACATCCATTTTTAACTACCATACAATACTAAGCTCCAAACCGACCTTCCCAGAAATTTTTTCCTTAAATTAAGGTCTATGTTTGATACTAGTAGACTTCCCTTGGCAAGGAATACTCTTGTTGCCATTGGTAGTCTGCTTTTGATGTCGCGCTTGCTCCATCCGTCATTGGTTGTTTTGCCGCCTAGGTAGCAAAATACCTTAACTTCATCCACTCCCTGGCCATGAGGCCTGATGTTAAGCTTCTAGCTGTTCTCATTTATGCTACTTCTAATTACTTTCGTCTTTCTTCGATTTACTCTCAGTTAATTTTCTGTAGTCATTAGATTGTTCATTCCATTCAGCAGATCATGTAATTCTTCTTCAGTTTCATTCAGATCATGTAATTCTTCTTCATTTTCACTCGGGATAGCAATGTCCTCAGAGAAACGTAACATTGATTTCCTTTCGCCTTGAATTTTAATTCCAATCATGAACCTTTCTTTTATTTGCATCATTGCTTCTTCGATGTACACACTGAACAGTAGGGGCGAAAGAGGACATCCCTGTCTTACAACCTTTTTAATCCGCGCACTTCTTTCCTGACCGTCCACTCCTATTATTCCCTCTTGAGCCTTGTAGATATTGTAAATCAGCCGTCTCTGCCTTTTGCTTACTCCTACTTTCCTCAGAATTTCGAACATCTTGCTCATTTTACATTGTCGAACGATTTTTCGTGGTCGACATATTCTGTGAACATGTCTTAATTTTTCTTTAGTCTTGCTTCCATTATTAAGTGCAGCGTCAGAATAGCCTCTCTGGCGCCTTTGCCTTTCTTAAAGTAAAACTAATCATCATCTAACACATCCTCAGTTTTCCTTTCCATTCTTCTGTGTATTATTCTTGTCAGGAACTTGGATACATAAGCTGTTAAGATGACTGTGCGATAGTTCTCACACTTGTCAGCTCTTGCAGTCTTCGGAATTGTCTGAACGATATTCTTTCCGAAAGTCAGACTCATACATTCTAGACCCCAAGGTGAGCGCTCTTTCTGTTGCTACTTCTCCCAATGATTTTAGAAATTGTAGTGGAATGTTATCTATCCCTTCTGCCTTATTTAATTGTAAGTCTTCCAAAGCTCTCTTAAATTCTGATTCTAACACGACTGGATCCCTTACCTCTTCTAATACAACTCCTGTTCCTTCCTCTATCACATAAGAAAAATTTTCCTCCTCACAGAGGCCTTCAATTTACTGGTTCCGCCTATCCGCTCTGTGTTCTGCATTTAACAGTGGAATTCCCTTTGTACACTTAATGTTAAATCCCTTGCTTTTAATTTCACCGATGGTTATTTTGACTTTCTTTTATGCTGAGTCAGTCTATCCGACAATCATTTCTATTTTCACGTTCTTCCCTTTTTTCATGCTGCCGTCTCGTCTTAGCTTCCCTGCACTTCATATTTATTTCTTTCCTCAGCGAGTTGAATTTCTGTGTTCCTGAATTTACCAGAAATTTTTTGTACTTCTTCTGTCATTAATCAGCTGTAGTTTTCCTTCTGTTACCCATGTCTTTTTCGCAGTTACCTTCTTTGTACCTATATTTTTCTTTCCAACTTCTGTGATTCTCGTTTTTAGAAATGACCATCCCTCTTCAACTGTACTGCCTACTGAGCTATTCCTTATTGTAGCATCTATAGCCTTAGACAGCTTCAAGCATATCTCGTCATTCCCTATTACTTCCGTATTCCACTTCTCTGAATACTGATTATTCTTGACGAACCTCTTGAACTTAATCCTAATCTGAGTCTGTGTCTGCTCTTGTACCGCCTTACAGTTCTGTATCTGATTTCGAGATCTCTGACCATTATATAATCCAAATGAAACATTCCTATATCACCCGGCCTTTTCCAAGTATACCTCCTGGTCTTGTGATTCTTTAACAGAGTATTCACTATTATGAGTGGAAATGTATTACAAAATTCAAATTGTCTTTCCCCTCTCTCATTACTTGTCCCATATTCTCGTGTAACCATTTCTCCTGCTTCTTCCCTTAAAAGTGCATTCCAGATCCCCATGACTACAAGATTTTCATCTACCTTTTCGTAGTTTATTACCCTTTCAATATCCTCGTATACTTTCTATAGCTCTTCATATTCAGCTTGCGATGTCGCCATGTATACCCGGACTATTGTTGTCGGTGTTGGTTTGCTGTCGATTCTGATAAGAACAACCCTATCACTGAACTGTTCACAGTAACACACTCTCTGCCGCCGGCTGCAGTGGTCGAGCGGTTCTAGGCGCTTCAGTCTGGTTCGAATCCTGCCTCGGGCATGGTTGTGTGTGATGTTCATAGGTTAGTTAGGTACAAGTGGTTCTGAGTTCTAGAGGACCGATGACCTCAGAGCCATTTGAACCAACACTCTCTGTCCTGCCTTCCTATTCGTAACGAGTCCTACTCCCGTTATACCATTTCCTGCTACTGTTGATACTACCCAATACCAGTCTCACCAGAAATCCTTGTCTTCTTTCATTTCACTTCATTTACCTCTACTATATCTAGATTGAGCCTTGACATTTCCCTTTTCATATTTCAAGTTTCCCTACCAAGTTCAAGTTTCTGACATTCCACGCCCCGACTCCCAGGACGTCTTACTTTTGTTGGTTATTGAATCTTCTTCTCATGGTCACCTCCCCTGTGGCAGTCCTCCTCGGAGAGTTCATCATGACACTTTTTCAGTTACACGCCACATGTCCTGTAGATACAAGTTTAACGGCCGGCCACGGTGGCCGAGCGGTTCTAGGCGCTTCAGAACAACCTCGTGACTGCTACGGTCGCAGGTTCGAATCCTGCTCGGAAATGGATGTGTGTGGTGTACTTAGGTTAGTTAGGTTTAAGTAGTTCTAAGTTCTAGGGGACTGATGACTTAAGATGTTAAGTCCCATAGTGCTCAGAGCCATTTGAACCATATTTTGTCTTTAATTCAGTGGTTTCCATCGCCTTCTGCATGCTCATGCCGTTGATCATTGCTGATTCATCCGCCTTCAAGGGCAGTTTCCCACCCCAAGGGCAAGAGAGTTCCCTGAACCTCTATCCGCGTGTCCGCTCTCTTTGATAACGCCGTTGACAGAATGAGGGTGACCTCTTCTGCCAGAATGCTGAATATTAATCAAAATTTAAGCCATGGTGAGTTTCTAACCCGGGACTGGGGGCGTTTTGATTACTAATCAAAGACGCTGCTCCCTTTTTTCATAGGTAAAGGAATAGAAGGGATGGTTTCGGGGGCAAAATGGGCAGGGATCTTTGTATGAGGCCTGGCCACGATATCTCCGTCGCCAAATATGGTAAGGGGAAGGAGAATATTCACTTATTTATTGACAACAAATAAAAACGCCTTTTCCGTAACTTGTCTCTGAAAGGAAAAGAAAAATAAACGCAATACTACACTTCTATAACACCCACATGCGGCGTCGATACTCCACGGACGGCGCCGCCCCATTTTCATGGCATATCTTCCCATAACGTCGTGTAGGTACCGTTACCTGTTCATCTGTTATATGAATGTATCAAATTTATCACCTACAATGAATAGTCGTGCTACGGGGCGGATCGTGGATGATGCTCCACAAGAAGTCCGAAGAGTATTGATTGTACTCAGGGCTCTTCACAATAGCAGAGTGACGATCGTTTAAACAGTTCCATATATCCATGAGTCCTATGACGCCACCTCCAAACATATAATGAATCACATGACCTCTTATTCACGTGACAGCGTCCTCGGTAATAAACAGCATCTGGGAAGAGGAAAGAGCGGTAATCGACCCCTACACCACTCTCCCATATTCCACGTTAAAGTACACAAGGCCAGAGAATGAGTAATTTTGACAGTTGACTCCTGACAACAAAGGGTCGTTCCTGGAAGTAGCTACAGTTCACTAAATTAACGGTATAATTAACAAAAAAGCACATCTGCTCCGTGGTGAACTGAGGGTCAGTCAGATCACGAGAGATCATTACGTCGGATCACAGCCTCATAACGTACAAGGAAACGCACGTGGTACAGCAGAATGCAGTTTACTAAACCCATGAAGACAAAATACGTTACAGATCATAAATCAGACAAAATTTAGCGCAAGTACACAGAAAAGTACACTACACGATCATACATGGTACACAAAACTGAGTTTTTACGTCACTTGGTGTCACCTTTCGCCACCGCCAAGTTGCAATTGACCAAAGGATTACCATAAATGAAATGGATATTGATAATTACAATGAACTGTACAACACGATTATGGATGCCTACACTGGAGAAGAGCTACTAAAAGCTCAAACAAAACAAAGTGTTACACATTTCAACTTCTGCTGCTAGAGATGATTACCCAGACCATCCTTATTTAGTGGCGACCCAGAAAGAAGTAGAGATGTCACACTTCCGTAGCTGGTGTCCTCTCAAAAGATGGAACACTTACAGAGAGCCTACATGGTGGCTACCTGTGCCAACTTTAAAATAGCTGTGAATTTTACAAATTTCCTGGCGAATTGACTGTTCAAACAAATTTCGGGCTTGCAGCCAGTCGTCGTTCAATACTTCGCACGATATTTCAACTGGGCACCTGCCAGTCATCTTCAGGTGAGCCGTCGAAGACTGGCGTAAACGTATTTTTTTCTTTAGTGTTCTTTTAACACTTTACACAAATGGTGGGCCGGCGGCGGCAATATTACGGCAATCTTCGGCCACAGTCAGTACAAACAGAACCAAAGAAGACACAGAAAAACAAAACATAATCGTGGACAAAAAACATGAGTAAAAACATGGGTAAAAAACACGGAGCCGTTCAAAGGCGAAGAAAAAAAAACGGTCAGTGCTGTACACGAACACTGAGAACTCAGACGTCACATGTGAACGACGGAGCGTGGGCAGTGAAGACAATGAACAACTAACACGACAGCACACACACACAGAACCGATGGCGAGGATCTCCGGCACGCGAACGTTCAGTTGATGTGTAGGAGCCTGAGGACCTGAAAAAGGGGAAAATGTGGGGAGGAGGGAGAGGGGGTGTAGATGCTATTGGCAGAGGAGATGGGAGACGGAGCAAGGAAGGTATGGGAATACAGGCGTGACAGCGGACAGGGGTGGTAGAGGATTGGAGAGACAAGCAGGTGAGGGGGATCAAGTTTACAGGAGGTGTAGAGGATCCATATCCGCTTGAGGAAAAGTAGGAGGTGTGAGAACGGAATAAGGTTATTCACTCTTATTCACTCTTAATGTTACCACTGTTGCTTTTAATGTCACCAAAGGTTGTTTTGACTTTCCTGTATGCTGAGTCTGTCCTTCCAACAATCATATCTTTTTCGATGTCTTCACATTTTTCCTGCAGCCATTTCGTCTTAGTTTCCCTGCAATTCCTATTTATTTCATTCCTCAGCGACTTGTATATCTGTATTCCTGATTTTCCCAGAACATGTATGTACTTCCTCCTTTCATCAATCAACTGAAGTATTTCTTCTGTTAGCCATGGTTTCTTTGAAGCTACCTTCTTTGTACCTATGTTTTCATTCCCAACTTCTGTGATGGCCCTTTTTAGAGATGTCCATTCCTCTTCAACTGTGTTGCCTACTGCACTATTCCTTATTGCTGTATCTACAGCGTTAGAGAATTTCAAATGTATCTCGTCATTCCTTCGAATTTCCGTATCCCACTTCTTAGCGTATTGATTCTTCCTGACTAATGTCTTGAACTTCAGCCTACTCTTGATCACTACTATATTGTGATATGAGTCTATATCTGCTCCTGGGTATGCCTTACAATCCAGTATCTGAATTCGGAATCTCTGTCTGACCATGATGTAATCTAATTGAAATCTTCCCTATCTCCCGGCCTTTTCCAAGTATACCTCCTCCTCTTGTGATTCTTGGACAGGATATTCGCTATTACTAGCTGAAACTTGTTACAGAACTCAATTAGTCTTTCTCCTATTTCATTCCTTGTCCCAAGCCCATATTCTCCTGTAACCTTTTCTTCTACTCCTTCCCCTACAGCTGCATTCCAGTCGCCCATGACTATTAGATTTTCGTCCCCCTTTACATGCTGCATTACCCTTTCAATATCCTCATACACTTTCTCTATCTGTTCATCTTCAGCTTGCGACATCGGCATGTATACCTGAACTATCGTTGTCGGTTTTGGTCTGCTGTCGATTCTGATTAGAACATCCCGGTCACTGAACTGTTCACAGTAACACACCCTCTGCCCTACCTTCCTGTTCATAACGAATCCTACACCTGTTATACCATTTTCTGCTGCTGTTGATATTACCCGAACTCATCTGAACAGAAATCCTTGTCTTCCTTCCACTTCACTTCACTGACCCCTACTATATCTAGATTGAGCCTTTGCATGTCCATTTTCAGATTTTCTAGTTTCCCTACCACATTCAAGCGTCTGACATTCCACGCCCCGACTCGTGGAACATTATCCTTTCGTTGATTATTCAATCTTTTTCTCATGGTAACCTCCCCCTTGGCAGTCCCCTCCCGGAGATCCGAATGGGGGACTATTCCGGAATCTTTTGCCAATGGAGAGATCATCATGACACTTCTTCAACTACAGGCCACATGTCCTGTGGATACACATTACGTGTCTTTAAAGCTGTGGTTTCCATTGCCTTCTGCATCCTCATGTCATTCATCATAGGTGATTCTTCCGCCTTTAGGGGCCATTTCCCATCCCTAGGACAAGAGAGTGCCCTGCACCTCTATCCACTCCTCCGCCCTCTTTGACAAGGCCGATGGCAGAATGAGGCTGACTTCTTAAGCCGGAAGTCTTCGGCCGCCAATGCTGATTATTTATCAAAATTTAGGCAGTGACAGGGATCGAAACCAGGACCGAAGACGTTTTGATTATGAATCAAAGACGCTACCCCTAAACCACGGGTATTAGCCGATAGGAAGGCCATAAATAGTGAAATGGAAATTGAGGCGACCGAAGGGAAGGCTGGTTTGGCCTCCAAAGATTGCCTTGAACCTTGGGCACACCGGCAGAGTGGTAGAAGGTGTAGAAATCTGTGTTATGGATGGTGACATAGGAAGGACGTTGGGAAACAAAGGACCCGATCAGATGGATGTAGTTGATAGGGAGGTAAAAGGTTTGTAGCTCGTAGAGGAGGCTGGAATGCCACACACGGTCGTAGGCACGTTCAAGGTCGAGGGAGAGGAAGATGGCAGAGCGACTGGGGCTGAGCTGTTCTTAGAGGAAATGAGTGAGGTGTAGGAGAAGGTCATCAGTAGAGAAGGATGGTCGAAAGCCACAATGGGTAACGGGAAGGTGGAGGTGCTGTCGGAGATGCTGGTGGATGCATCGGGTAAGGATGGATTCCAGGACCTTGCTGAAGATCGAGGTAAGGCTGATGGGATGGTAGGAGACAGCAGATTGCGGTTCGCCAGGTTTGAAGAACATCAGGATATGGGAAGTTTTCCACAGGCCAGGGTAGTAGCCTGTGGACAAGACCACATTATATAGCCTGAGCAGGGTGGGGAGGAAGGAGGCGGGAACTCTACATAGGTGGCAATAGGTAACACGATGATGACTGGAAGCAGTGTGGCTTTTTGTGTGGAGTGTAGTGATGATATCCTGAGTAGTAATGGGGGCATTGAGTTCGTTGTGTGTAATGTTGTCCAAGTAATAGAAGCTTGGGGCGAGGGGAGGGACAGAGGTGTCAGTTCGATTGCAGGCATCTGGGAAGAGAGTAATGGAACTGGGGATCGTCAGGGAGGCTAAAGATATCGGAGAGGTGTGAGGCAAAGTGACTGCCTTACTAAGGTTATCAGGGAAAAGTTGGTCATCATGAAGGAGGGGGTAGCAAGGGGGGGGTTAGATCCGATAAGGCGTTGGAAGGCAGGCCAGTACTTGGATGAGTTGATAGGAAGTGTAGCATTCAGACAGGTGCATGGCTGTCGCCAGTCTCGGCATTTCTTAGCCACGAGCAAGTTCCTGACATGTCTATGTAGTTGCCGGTGGCGTCATAGTGTGTCCAGGTCATGCATGTAAAGGAAGGCTTTGTAGATACGGTGGGATTCACGGAGGAGGAAGATGGCCTGTGTGGGTGAAGTGGAACAGGGTGGGTGGATGGTGATAGTAGGGACGTGGGCCTGAATGCCCATAGGCAAGTTCTGCTGGAGAGAGGAGGCAGCACAGGTAACATCATCAGGGTGGTGGTAGGTGAGAGGGTGGCTATCGACCTGGGTAGGCATTCCAGTCGACACTGGAATAATGATGGATATATTTCGGGGGAGGGTCAGTGCGAAGATCGGGATGTGGACAACGACCGTTTGAAACAGCGAGGAGAACAGGGAGATGGTCCCTACCAATAGCGTCAAAGATGTCCACCGCTATATGGCGAAGGAGGTTAGGGGAGGAGAGGACGACATCTGGAGAGGTATTGGATCCAGGGCAGATGTGATGGGAATGAGGTCGGCTTGGAGGGAGGAGAGGAACCGATGCCACCGCCATAACTGGACGGCAGAATGGCTATGGATGTTGCGGTTGGCGGCGATCACATAGGAGGTGAAGGGGCAGTCGATGTGGGAAAGGAAGTCAAAAGGAATAGGGGCATAAGGGCGGCCTTAGATGGTGGCGCAGGTACTGGTGAGGCCAGGGAAGAAGAGACTAAGGATCAGGTGTTCTGCAGGGTCAGGAAGGATAGGTTAGAAACAAAGAGGGATCTGGGGGTAGCGGCTGATGACTACTCCACCACGTGCTACAGGGAGGGGATTATCAGAGTGGTGAAGGAGGTAGGCGATGTGTGTGTGCGGTATGCTGGGCTGAGAAAAAGTTTCGTTGATGAGGAAGGCATCCACACGGTGGGTTGTGATGGTGTTCAGGAGGAGGTTCTTGTTTGCTGGAACATAGCAGATGTTACTGAACAAGTTACGGTGCTATCGCACCATGACAGGAATTTAGACAAGGGTGTCAAGATGGGAGAAAGTGAAATGGGCTTGGTTATGGGAGTAGGTGGCTTAGGTGTTAAGGTGGAAGATGGACATGGCTGTGAGGGATATCTGCTGGAGAGTGTGAGGGTGCTGGAACGGTTGGACGTTCTGGAGGACGATAGTGACAAGCCTGATGATGTCCTTGGTAGTGGGGTGAGGATGAAGGGAGTTTCCAGGAGGGGTGCAGGCATCTAGAGGTTGGATATGGACGGTGAATTCAGGAGTGGGGGCTACGGTTTGGGCCTTGTAGTTCTGGGAGTAGGTAGGATGCGGAGGTTGCATGTGTTGCAGGAAGGAGGGGACTGGAGGTTGGTACACTGCCAGAGGAAGTGGACCTGTTTGCAGTGCCGGCAGATGGGGGCCTCGTGGCACCCAGATGTTGGGTGTGCATTGTATCATAGGCACCTCTGGCAGTGGAGGGATTGAGGAGGCGGAATAGAAGGGGTCGACTTTGTACTGGGAATGGAATAGGAGGGCACCCTCCTTCAGGAGCAGGTCAATGGAAGGGGTGTGTTCAGAGAACATCTGCATAAGGCAGGTGGGAGTGGGTGGGTTGTAAATCAGGCGAACTACCCATTATTCAAGGTACGGGTGTGCCTTAAGCTCCGCCAACACCTCTGCCTCCATGATCGACACTAAGCCGAGTGATCACTTTGGTGAGGGTTGGCGGGCAATGTGGGGGTTGTGGCTGGCGGGAGGGGGACAGGGAAGGAGCACGGGTGAGGGAGGCACTGGGACCAAATTGGGTAATGAGGATTGTGGACAGGACGTTGGAGTGAAGGATGGGGCTAAGGTAGGTGATAGGAACAGAGTCATGGTGGGAAATGAGGAGGAAGATGGGGGCTCCAGGAAAGTGCTGGCAGAAAAGCAGGGTGAGGTTCTGCACCTCGAGGAGTGAGGGTCAGTGTGGGACAGGAGGTATTTGTAGGTGGAGTGGGAGGAGGCAGAGGAGGTGGTAGAAAAGGCAGGCAGGGAGACATCCATGGCATCCAAGGGGGTTGGAGGAGGAAGAGGCAGAAATTTTTTGGGAGCGGATGAGGTGGGGGTACCGCTGGGGCGTTTAACTGCTACAGAAGGGTGAGAGTGGGCATGGGGGATGGGAGCAACAGGCCACCACCCTGGTGCCCTGGTGAGTGCTGCTGGAAAAGTGGCAACAGGGTGAGGGGGGAGGGAAGGGATCAGAGGAGCAGGCTAAGGGGGGAGGAGCCAAGGATGGGGCGACAAAGTGTGCAGTAGAGGGGAGGGTGAGAGGTGGGGTGATGGAATGAGGGGATGGTGACTGGGCACACCACGTAATCATGGTGGCGGCGGCGGACAGTGATGTATAGATGACGGTGGTGATGGTGGAGGAAGAGGTGGTGGGCATAGTCGTGATCACAACGGGAAAACATGGAAAAGAGCAGGACAGGACTGGACAAACCCAAAGAAGAAAGCAAGGAACTCACGAAGACGGACGAAACACTGACTGGGGCTGAAGCCCTATCCCGCTCCCGCCGGCAGGAGGCGACTGTACAGACTGCTGGGCTGCTGGGCTGCAGGGCTGCTGGGACCGCTGGGCTGCTGCTGGGCTGCAGCTGCTGCTGCTGGCTGGACCGCTGCCTGGCTGGCTGGCTGGCTGGGTGGCTGGGTGGCTGGTCCTGGAACACCTAACACTTCGGTAAGTGTCTATGCAGTTATGAAGGGCGGTACTCTTTAGAGGTACCGCCAGAGATGCGTTCCGAAAACGTCCTGTACTACTGTAACTATTCTGCGCATGCGTCGAAAACCTGATAGATGAACCACACTGCCCGCCGGCAGCGCCCTCGTTGGTGGAATAGCGGAACTCAGTCGCCCTCTGCATTGTTGTTTGCCGCGGCCGTCGACGCACTCTGTCGTCTTCGATTAGAACAAGTCGTGGAAATGATGGGATTCCATGCACTGTCCAGCTGATAGCCGCTGTCACAGTTTAACAGATTTTCCGCCAGTGGTATTTCTACAGATTCTTCAATAATGGAGTCACAGAAAGACGTTGCTGTGGTCAGATTTTAAATTGATGGCTCTTACAGTAAATAGTGGTTAATTGTGATCGTCGCAAAATACTGACTACCTGAAAATCAGTTGGAGGCAACAGGCTTGGCTCTGAGGACTATGGGACTTAACATCTGAGGTCATCAGTCCCCTAGAACTTAGAAGTACTTAATCCTAACTAACCTGAGGACATCACACACATCCATGCCCGAGGCAGGATTCGAACCTGTGACCGTAGCGGTCACGCGGTTCCAGACTGAACCGCTCGGCCACTCTGGCCGGCTCGAGGCAATAGGCAATTCATCTGTTAGTGGAGAGGATATTTCGGAGGAAGAAATCCATACCGGTCAAGACAGCATTCACTTTACGTGAGAATCAGAATACTGCGCTTCAGACAATGAAGTTGGTACTGACGATCTGCAAACTGTGGGAATATTTCAGTCGAAAGAGAACATCAGTTGGTGCTTGGTACTCTTTCGACCTGATGGAAGGGTGTCCCTTGCAAACATAACGCAAGAAAAACATGGTCCAGGCAGCTTTGCTATGTCCAGAGTAAATGATATCAAAACTGCTCTCCAAATAACTATGAACGGAACTGTCTGCAGTATGGAGTTGGAAGTAACCAATACTGAGTGCCGAAGAATGTAAAATCACAACAGTGAAAATTTAGATGAAATTATATTAAAAGCATGTACTGGTGCATCATTGCTTGCTGGTGTTGAATATGGTGAGTCAAGAAACAGCTTATGAGACCCAGAATCAGGTACAACAACTGTTTCTGGTACAGTGTCACTAAAGGTGTTCTTTCGCAACCCTGGAGTGTTTGATCGCCGAATGCGAAGAGGAAAGTACGAAACTAGCACCGGTAAGGTACTTATGGAAACAATGGGTGCAGATACTTTCAAAAATTACGTTATCCTAGATCAAATGCAATTGCTGATGAGCAAATGGTGGGTTTTATAGGTCGCTGTGCATTGAAATAATGTATTACAAGCAAACCAGCCAAGGACTAGCAGTGAAAGTGAGTAGAAAAGCAATGACATTTTGCAGGAAAATGACATTGTCGGTTGGAATAGCTATGCACAGTGTACATGCAGACCTACGAGTAGGGAAATAATGTTGTCCATTCGAGTAGCTGGGCACAATGTATATGCAGTAGTATGAAATCCACTATATCAACAGATGCAGTCAAATAGTGTCGCTTTGGAAGTCTGTTGTGCTGTTTACTACAAGACATCAACGATTCGAGTCTAGTCGGCTATGTGCGGTGTTAGTGTGGGCGTACGTGTCTTTACTTCAGATAAAAACAGATGCAATTAGTGACAGTGTTCGTTGTGTACATAAATCATAAGAAGAAAAAGCAAAATGGGTACGTACGAGGAAATGGGACTGTCTAATTGTCAAATTGCTAAGAAGTTGAACTGTTCAGGTACAGTGATTGAAAATTTCGTTAGACTGGGCGTGCTGTATGAACTGAATGGATAATATGGGCAAAGTAGAACATTATGTGAGGCATAGAAAGGGTTATTTTTGCGCAAAGTCTTTATTCTTCTCAACGTGTTGCTGACTTACAATTTCCAATAACTGTCAGATGTGGACGACAAATTTTACCACATGACAAACATGCTGAACTCAAGGGACTACTGTAGAAACCCGCTCTAAGATCCAAACGCAAACAGCCTAGACTGGAGCTGAAAACCGAATGTCATAGACTTCAGAACGGGGTAAAGTGATCTTCAGTTTTGAGAAGAAGTTTACTTCAGATGAGCAGGATGGATTTCAGTGTTATTGGCATGATGTGAGAACAAAACGGAAAGAATGAGCGGAAACTTTGATGGTGGAAGTGTTTATGATTTGGTCGGCCACGCATTGCTTAGCTGAACACTAGAATCAACTCTTAACATGTACGCTGAGATACTGGAGACAGATCTGGTTGAAATGTATGAAGACATAAGGGACGAAAGTCTATTGCTTCAACTAAATAATGCATCTGTGTACTTTTCTGCTACAACTAGAAAGTGGTTTGAAGATAAAGAAATCGATGTCTTGCCCTGGTTGCACGTAGCCGGGATCTGAACCCCATCGAAAACCTTTCGGAAATACTTGCGAGGCGTATGTACCACAATTGAAGGCAGTTTGAGGTCATATATCAGCTGAGAGTGACAAGAAAACAGTAGGCGACAGTTTCACTACAGGAACTACTAACGCTGGCAAAATCAGTGTCAAAGCTAGTTTTAGAGGTAAAAGTTGTACGGAGGTGAGAAATAGTACTAACATTGCAATAATACAATGGACAGTGAGTGCATTTATGCCAATTTCCGTCCAGAAAATACAAACACCTAATTTTGATTCTCATAAAAAATGTATGTAATTCCGTCATGACCGTTAATATCTTATATGTATCTACTACTTTCATAGCAAATTTGGTACATGTATGCTTCGCACATTGTACTACTACTTTCCTGGAACCCTGCATTTATAGTGATGTGCACTACTTTAGGGGTTAAAGACATGGACACTGTGCGACAGTGCTATCTCGTACACTCTGAAAACAAAAGTCTACGAAGGTAAACCACATGCCGTAGCACGTGAGAAAAACTAATGTTTAGGTGTTGTCATGGGCCTGACGCATGAGGTAAGAGGACAGACTGTTACATGACAATTTTTTACATCTTTCATGTTGGGTGAAGCACTTCTTAAATAAAGGTTACGTTATTGGTTACAGTTAGAGAAAACTTTGGCAGAATTGCCTAGGTTATCATACAAAGACGTTCATACTTTAGAATTATATTCTATTTTATGAAAGATAAAGCAGTAGAATCCAGATTGTAAAGAAATGTAGAAATGTTGTAGTGATGATCACATTGCTTAGTGATAAGGAAACAAGCAAGAGAGAAGATAAAAAGCCAAACGTTCTACTCAAGATGCAGCTGACACGCCCGGCCAGCTTATTGTCACACGCACATGCATGGGAAAAAACCAGTCTTTGACGTGTAGTTGTATTTTACAAAACGCTTGACGCTACTGTCTACAACGCTCTTGTACTGTGGAGAGAAGCAAATTCGGAATGGAAAATTAGTACATGATAACTAACTGAAACCCTCAGCTGCCGACAGGTGTTGTTGATATAACCCGTGTTCGAGTCCCGGTCGGGGCACACATTTTCAACTGTCCACATCGAGGTATATCAACAACACCTGTCGGCAGCTGAGGGTCTCAGTTAGTCATCATTTATTCCAGGGAAAAGCTGCACGGTCATCAACAGTATTCTGTTCTTTCGAGGACAGTTACTGTCTTCAAACAGAAAATTAATACGTTTCTCAAAAGAAGAATATCCCTCGAGGAGTTAGGAAGACTTCTTGTTATTCCGTCACTAAAGGCAGGAAACGGTTACCACGAAATGCAACAGTGAGAAAGATACAAGAGAAAACAAAAGAGAATCTGTACCAAGCTGCAGCAACTCCAAGCAAAGCTGTAAACGAGCCACATGTAGATTTTGTCCACAAGCGCTGAAATAGGACGACGCTTACAAATCTGTAGAAACGGGGCATCATCTATATACAGAGCAGTAGGTTCCTCAAAACGGGGGAGGTAGAGTTTACGATTTCTGCTCTGGCTTCTTTGAGCTTTTTGTCCTTTTACGCTATTACTGTCAAAACTACAAAACCTCTTACTGCTATATTTGCCTTATAGGTCCAAGCCTTACTTCCCACATTTTTGAAGAATGCTTATTTGTAAGTTTTCTCTTATTTACTTAATACTTATAATAGTGTACAACAGGGCCAGACAGTTTTTCGTATTAAAATTTTTCTTTTTCCCCTTTCTTTGTAGGTAATCTGATGACTCCCCAAAACGTAGAAAGAGTTATTAAAAAATCGTTATTTTTCATCTAAGACAGTTTTCTTTTTGAAATAATCCTGTGTCCTTCCCTGTTGTAGCTTCCTGTTAGTTGGTGTCAATGCTTGGATGTTACCGGTGTTAGAGCTTATTACATTCCGAAGTGCAACCACTAATTATCTCCTTTAAGAAAGAGCCTTTGCTGACGATGACATATATTGAAGAACAGACCATATTTTAGGAACCTTAATAATAAGTCTATTCCGTTTCTGTACATGATGAGCAAGATAAGAAACGCGACATTACACGCTAATGAATAATTCTTCGAATTTCTTTTTCCCCTCTCTTCCTACATTTTCCATGAGATCACTGACAATAGCGCTCCCACCCTGAGAAACGAATAATGAGTTTTATAAAATCCATTAGCTGGATCCTCGTTTGAAATCATGATATAAATTTCAATTGCGCCCTTGAAGAAATTTAAGGGGCAATATTCTTTTACAATTTTACATGATACTGCACTGAGGAAATGACGATGTATAGAGGCTTTCTCTGTTCTTAACAGTTCAAAATAAGTATAAGAGGACACTTTTTAGATGGGTAATTGCGGTATCAAAATTTGCAGTAAAAGTCCGTTCGCTTTGTTTTGATTTAGTACAAGGGGACGAAAAACATTTAGTGATTCAACTGTGGACTAAAAGCGAGTCCCACCACACATGGTGTCCATGATGAAGAGAAATTTTATGCACGAGATTCGACTAAAATTGTGAGTAAATGCTTTATTAAATAAGTGTTGAAAGCACAAATATCTGAAATTTTCTGGGTGGGTGGACGGCTTGGATCTCATTCACCAAGATGTGGGAACTTGTTTAAGGAAGAAACAAGTCTTAAACACAACACTCTTCGAACAAAATTAAACAGGAGTGAAGGGAGTTAACAATCAGGAAGATTACAATCCAAATTAACATTGTGTCTGGCCTGCTATCTGAATAGCCGGACCAAAAGAAAGCGCAGAGGCCACGAGTTACGTTCAAACACAAAGGCGGTTGCATCTCTCGTTGGGATGATTCTCACTAGAAATTAAAAACTGTGAATTCAGCCTCGGGGGTAGATCTATCAAGCATGACCACAATCTTCTCCTAGTTATCGTGGTCGCAGTTCAGATCAAGGAAGCCCTCGCGGAGATCTTTTCCTACACTCACAGAATGTTAAAAAGTGAACAAAATGAATTATCAGTAATATATACCTGAAATGAAAATGTTTGTCATTTTAACTGCTAAAAACGAGATATGCTTACATCTGTATCCAGAAACTAAATGGAGTGCTCGCAGAAACATCACCGTTGATGCTCACCGCTTCTACAAAAGTGTAATCACAAGTCACCGTGCTGACTGCTTGGGGAGCACAAGATTCAGAGGCACCCAGGAGTCTTTGGTCGATCTTTCTAACTGCGTGATGAATGGATGTAAGCATACATCAACTACCCTGTTACACTGTAGGTAACAGTTCCTCGCGAAAGTTTTCCTTTAACACACAGGAGAGGGAGCCTGCAGCAAACTAAACTTCCACTTGCTGAACAAAGTAACAGCATGCCGCTACAGCTTGTGGTAGAACTCGTGCAATATAACATGGTTTATGCGTAGCTTCTCGTCCTCAGTAATGATGAGCCATAGGGCCTACAATTGTTTCAAAGTCTGGCTTCCTGCACTGACCGCCGCCTAACAATCAGAACGCTTCACACGTTTTTACTGATGGAACTTTCCTAGATAGAACGGCACTTCATTGATCGTGAAGGTGCAGGCAGAGTTCTTTTCATCAGGCACACAAGAGTATGATTTTGTTCAATGCTGTTAAATTTATTTCGGAAAAGGCAATAGAGGAAGCAAAAATCTCGTTTAAAACATTGCTTCACAGTTTTACAGAAGACCCATGATCTCAGTTCACAATATACACTGCTGGTAATTGAAATAAGAACACCGTGAATTCTTTGTCCCAGGAAGGGGAAACTTTATTGACTCATTCCTGGGGTCAGATACATCACATGATCACACTGACAGAACCACAGGCACATAGACACAAGCAACAGAGTATGCACAATGTCGGCACTAGTACAGTGTATATCCACCTTTCGCAGCAATGCAGGCTGATATTCTACCATGGAGACGATCGTAGAGATGCTGGATGTAGTCCTGTGGAACGGCTTGCCATGCCATTTCCACCTGGCGCCTCAGTTGGACCAGCGTTCGTGCTGGACGTGCAGACCGCGTGAGACGACGCTTCATCCAGTCCCAAACATGCTCTATGGGAGACAGATCCGGAGATTACACCTTCTAGAGCACGTTGGGTGGCACGGGATACATGCGGACGTGCATTGTCCTGTTGGAACAGCAAGTTCCCTTGCCGGCCTAGGAATGGTAGAACGATGGGTTCGATGACGGTTTGGATGTACCGTGCACTATTCAGTGTCCCCTCGACGATCACCAGAGGTGTACGGCCAGTGTAGGAGATCGCTCCCCACACAATGATGCCGGGTGTTGGCCCTGTGTGCCTCGGTCGTATGCAGTCCTGATTGTGGCGCTCACCTGCACGGCGACAAACACGCATACGACCATCATTGGCACCAAGGCAGAAGCGACTCTCATCGCTGAAGACGACACATCTCCATTCGTCCCTCCATTCACGCCTGTCGCGACACCACTGGAGGCGGGCTGCACGATGTTGGGGCGTGAGCGGAAGACTGCCTAACGGTGTGCGGGACCGTAGCCCAGCTTCATGGAGACAGTTGCGAATGGTCCTCGCCGATACCCCAAGAGCAACAGTGTCCCTAATTTTCTGGGAAGTGGCGGTGCAGTCCCCTACGGTACTGCGTAGGATCCTACGGCCTTGGCGTGCATCCGTGCGTCGCTGCAGTCCGGTCCCAGGTCGACGGGCACGTGCACCTTCCGCCGACCACTGTCGACAACATCGATGTACCGTGGAGACCTCACGCCCCACGTGTTGAACAATTAGGCAGTACGTCCACCCGGCCTCCCGCATGCCCACTATACGCCCTCGCTCAAAGTCCGTCAACTGCACATACGGTTCACGTCCACGCTGTCGCGGCATGCTACCAGTGTTAAAGACTGCGATGGAGCACCGTATGCCACGGCAAACTGGCTGACACTGACGGCGGCGGTGCACAAATGCTGCGCAGCTAGCGCCATTCGACGGCCAACACCACGGTTCCTGGTGTGTCCGCTGTGCCGTACGTGTGATCATTGCTTGTACAGCCCTCTCGCAGTGTCCGGAGCAAGTATGGTGGGTCTGACACACCGGTGTCAATGTGTTCTTTTTTCCATTTCCAGGAGTGTAGTTAACAATGGATGAGGGGGAAATACACCGGCACGAGAAAAATCATGGGATAGCGAAATGCGCATACATAGATGGGCGATAGTATCGCGCATATAAGGTATAAAAGTGCATTGGGGATACCGTCATCTGCACTCATGTGAAAATATTTCGTGAGTATTTATGGCCACAAGACAGGAGTTAATAGACTTTGAACGGATAATGCTCGTTAGATGCATGAGACATTCCATTTCGGAAATCGTTAGAGAACAGAATATTTCGAGATGCACAGTGTGAAGAATGTGTCGCGAATACCAAGCTTCTGGCAATATCTCTCATCACGGACAGTGCCTCCACTTAACGACAGAGAGCAGCGGCTTTTGCGCAGAGTTGTCTCTCTTAACAGACAAGCAGCACTACGTGAAATGACCGCAGAAGAAAATGTACCCATTAGGACAATGCGGCAAAATTTGGCGTTAATGGTCTACGACAGCAGACGAGTGCCTTTGCTAAAAACACGACATCACCTCCAGCCCTTCCCGTCGGTTAGTGGCCGTATCGCTTAGACGCTAGACGACTGGGAAACGATGACCTGGTCACATAAGTCCCGATTTCAGTTTGCTAAGAGCTAATGGTAGAGCTCGTGTTTGGCGCATTCTACAACGCCATGGACCAAAGTTGTCAACAAGGCACTGTGCAAGATGTTGGCTGCATAATAGTGAGAACTGTGTTTACATGGAGTAGACTGTGTCCTGTGGTCCATCTGAACCAATCGTTGACTAAAATGGTTAGTTTCGGCTACTTGCAGACCATCTGCAGCCATTCATTGAATGACAATGCGCTATCGCACTGCGCCGCAACTGTTCGACACTGGTTTGGAGGACATTCTGAACAATTCGAGCGATTGATTTGGCTATCCGTATCACCCGACATGTACCAAAAATTTATACGATATAATCGACAGGCCAGTTCGTGCACAAAATCCTGCTCCGGCAACACTTTCACAATTATGGTTCGCTATAGACGTAACATACTCAGTATTTCTGCAAGGAAATTCGAACTACTTATTGAGACCATATCGCGCCAGGCAAAAGTAGGTCCGACAGGACGTTAGGAGGTATTCCATAACATTCGTCACCTCAATGTACATGTAAAAGTATTTCCTGTATCTCATTACTTCAGGAAGAAGGAAACAGAACTCCTCAACTGTGCGGTTGCCATTCACAATGGAGATCCCACAATTCCATTATCCTCATCGTTACTGGGCCTTGTGCACTACCAACGACATCTTTCTCAATTTTTTATAGGCATAAATAGTGTGGAATAGAATCCGTCGAGGTTACTTACTCCTTCATGATCATCTAGCTCTATGTGGTACAGTAGGACTGCATTGTACGGAGGTACACCAGTAAATAAATATATTTTATTAAGGGAAAAAATTTCAGTTAACAAACTGAAGTTTACTTTACTTCCATAGAAGAATACCCCTCTAAAGCATTTTCGTATCTAACAATGACATTCGACATTTCATGTCGTAACTGGCTGCCGCTACATTTCGATTTCAACAACATTGTGATTGACGTATCAGCATTATCAGTGGTACAAGCCAACAGCCAGCCAATTGTGGTTGTCTGTTCGCATCCCGCCCTCTTCCACCTTCCCCCATCTTCCACCACTGCAAAAAGAGAACCTCGAGGTTAAAATGGTTCAAATAGCTCTCCGCACTATGGGACTTAACGTCTGAGGTCATCAGTCACCTGGAACTTAGAACTACTTAAACGTAACTAACCTAAGGACATCACACACATCCATGCCCGAGGTAGGATTCGAACCTGCGACCGTAGCGGTCGCGTGGTTCCAGAAGAAGCGCCTAGAATCGCTCGCCCACAGCCGCCGGCACCTCGAGGTTATTCTGATCATCAATTATGCTGAATGATCACTACATTCATCAACTCCGTATGTTCCACAATGTTTTCCACCTAGATTATCCTTCAACTTCATTAAAATGTGAAAATCCCTTGGAGCAAGGTACAGTCTATAGTATGGGTAATTTTTCATCCCAACAGACGCAGCGAGCATGTGGTAATAATTATTTTTTTTGCGGGGGGGGGGGGGGGGGGACTATCAGTCATCTGCCTGGTTTGATGCAGCTCTCCACATTGTTGTAAGTGCTGTTATGAGAAGAAGAGGCTGCCACAGGAGTCATCCTCTCTTTCTTCCCCCAATTTTTCAACCTCTGCAGCTTTCTCTAGTATTGCATTATTCCCCGATACCTTAATATTTGTCTTGTCATCCTGTACCTTCTTCTGATGAGTGTCTTTCACACATTTCCTCCCTCGTCGATTCTGTAGAGAACAGCTTAATTTTTACTAGTCCACTGTTATCATCAAAAACATTGTCTATAGCATCACATCTTAATCGCTTCAATCCTCTTCTTTTCCGGTTTTCCTGCTGTCGACGATTCCTTTCAATACGATTCTGAGCTGCAAATGTAAATTCTCAGAAATTTTTAATGCCATTTTTTAAATATCTGTAGACTTATGCGGTCTTTGCAAACACTAGTCTTCCTCGCGTCGTTCCTCATATTCTTTTTTGCTTCCCAACATATCTGAATTTCTTGAATTAGTGAACTTAATTTTGACAGTAAGTTTTTCATTACTATCATTTTGCTACTCTTCATCGGTTTCGTTTTTCTTCGGATTACTCTCAATCGACATTCCGTGCTCAGTAGACTGTTCCTTCTACTCAGCGTGTTCTTTAATTATTCCTCGCACTGATTCAGTTTCAATAGCAGTGGAATTAAGGACATTGATGTGAATCAACACAAATCGGTGAGAAAACAATCCATATCTTTGACTTCCAATTGCTTGTCGTACTTTCGATAGGATAGTCTCCACTGATCGTAATGCCTTTTTTCATAAAATCCATCTTTCCCTTAATGTCACAAATAACGGTTTCCGTGAGACTTCATGTCGACAGGATATTCACGGTATCTCTGGGTGGTATGAGACGAGCGGCGGTAGGCCTCCTTGGTGAAGGGAGACATCCAGCAGACAGATGAGCAATGTCATTTCCGTCTGTGTGATATAGCATTAAAATCGATAGCGCTGTTGTCTCCTCCGTATTTTGTATTAGTCTGTCAGATACTGTTGAAGACAGCGTCCACAACTTTTTCATATATTCAGAATTAACGGACACAATTTCACGAAATGAATAATAAAAAATTTGTGGCAAAGAAATGTCAACTTTTCTAGGTTTGTACGTCTGCTTTGGATAGTTTTCTACTGACGAGTGACGGACTCCAGTTCGAATTCCTTTATTCATATTGGGTCTTTTACTGTCGAAAATAGTGCACCACTTTCTCCTTTTCTTTCGTCAATTACTCTACACTCATGCGCATCCTGTAGCAGATAATAAATTAACGAAGGTTTCAACTACGATGCGTTTTAAAGGAATGACACCTGTGCCCTCACAGTGAGGGGAACATTTCAAAACCCACAGAAAGCACAGTGTCAAACTAATACGGCCAGAACTAATACTTCACTTAGACCGAATTGTGGAGGAAACTGTTCAACCACGAATACGAAACTGATGTCAGTCTGTGAAGCGGGAATGTGAAATTGATCGTTATTTTGAGACCTGGAATTCATACTCATATTTCGGTCGTTATTAGCGATCGCAAATTTATTTGGCTGGTGCACTAGTTCACAGAGTTTTATCATAGGTTTAATAAAAATTTCAAACACACGTTCTCCTTCACTATTTACAAAAGTCTGCCAATGGGGTGGCTTTCCGATTCATCGACTGTAGAATTCACGCGGTTTTGAGACGATGAACTGATTGAGCAATGTTCGGAGCACATTTTCATCCGGAAAGTAAGTCCCTTGACCGTTGATCTATGGAGAGGTGAAAAGATGAAAATTTGAGGAAGTAAGATCAGGTGAATAAGGCAGGTATGGAATGACTTCCCAACTCACCTCCTGTATAATGTTTCTTGTCAGTCTAGCAGGGAGCTGGCGGGGGTTACCGTGCAGTAACATCACTTCACTCGGTCTTTCTAGTCGTTGTTCTTCGATTGCGTCTGCAACACATCTCAGTTGTTGACAATAAATGTTAGCGGTGATGGTTACACCTCGGGGAAGCAATTAGTAATGCACCGCAGCGTCGCTGTTTCACCGTATGCACAACATTGTCTTTGTACGGGGAGACCATGCTTTGTTCGAGCTCAATCATTCTATTCATTACCTTATGTTAGCAGAGAGACACCAATTATCGTCATCAGTAATAATGCACGTAGGAATGATTGATATTACTCACGAGGCAATTGATGACGAGCAGGAAGAGATGCACACACGGCTGCCGTTAATTTTTGTCATTTTGGCGTAAAGCATATGGTATCCAATCTCTCGGTTTTTTATCATTCCCCATTGAATGCAAACGACTCACGGTGGTGAAATGCTCACAGCTGATCAGATTTGCCACTTCTAGAGTACAGTGACGTAGATCATTTTCGATTAATGTGTTTAAAGAATATTTCCAAAACTTCGATTGCCTTCCTACACGTAGAGAGTCACTAATGTCAAAAGTATCCTCCTTAAAAGGAGAAAACAATTTTCTTGCCGTGCTCTGTCCAATGGCGTTATCCCCACACACGGTTAAAATGTTTCCGGCTGCCTCCGCTGCTGCCATCTCTCTACTGAATGAACCACACAAGAATATGTCAGAAATGTTCCGATTTCTCTACTTGGCACTTCATTTTATAGTGTCCACAGCCCCACTCATTATATGCAAATGAGGAAACGGCAATATGTAAACTCAGACAGCAACAATAGACAACAAATAAAAAATGTCAATCAATAATTAAACCGATAGCAACCAAAACATCAATAAGCAATAAAAAAAACTCTACGAATTTATGTACCAACCTAATAGTTAAAGGAATCGGATGCCATTTAGTTAGGAACTAACGCATAGTTTAGCAAGAGAAGGTTTAAAAATGAGACCACATCCTTAGTACCAGTCCCATGTCCCAGTTTATGACAGTTTAATTATATTGCATCATCGTAAATCCTAGGAGACATAAAGTTTATATTCAACATTTATGAAGGACTACTGCCTATTATAACCACTTTTTATACGACCGTAATTTCTAATGTTGGCAGTCACATTTATCACAGCTCCCAAATACCATTCTCTCTCTGTTTTATGCCATTCTGGAATATTTTTTTTACATTTGGGCATTTACTGTCCTTTTCTTTCTTTACTTATTTATTTTGTAGTGCACTCATGATTGCCAATATCGGTCAGTTGATCCGGTTCATTCGATATTGTAGTGCCTGTGTTATCCCAAATGACGATGTAAAGTTCTTCGGACATCCATGCATGTGCTCGGGTAGCCAAACGTTAAGGGGACCACTCGCGATAAGCGGGAATGCCGATTCGAGTTCCTCCCCGGCACAAATTTTCATTGTTATAATCCCATTACACAGCTGATAGTAGTCTGTAGTTCCAACTGCGAAGACATTTCATGTGAGTCCGCAGCACGTGGTTGTGGGGTAGCGTTCTCGCTTCCCACGCAAGGGTTTCCGGGTTCGATTCCCGGCGGGATCAGGGATTTTCTCTGCCTCATAATGACTGGGTGCTGTATGATGTCCTTAGGTTAGTCAGGTTTAAGTAGTTCTAAGTTCTAGGGGACTGATGACCATAGATGTTAAGTCCCACAGTGCTCAGAGCCATTTGAACCATTTGAACATTTCATGTGATAAATACCCTACTGTCCATAATCGCAATTGCATGTATCTCATTATAGCTGCAGTTGGCGCAGCGCCTATTCCTTCGGACAGGCATGCATGTCCGAAGAAACTTGGCATCGTAGTTCGGCATAAGACAGGCACTGCAAAATCGTATTGAACCGCCGACAGCGGGCAACCGACTTTCGAGTAAAATGTCTCCCCTGTACGGGAATATACAGGGTGGTCCATCTGAAGTTTCGGATGAGATTATCTCGAGAACTATAAATCGGGCAAAAATAGTGGGTAAGACAAGTTCTTAAGCTCAAACGGGGACATCAAATGATACTACACGTGACACACAACTCCAGCCCCCTTGGGTGGGGCTGCGGGGCACATTTTAAATCTTAAATGGAGACCCCCATATTTTATTGCAGATTCGGATTCTCCATAAAAAAGTAATCAAGTTTTGTGTGAAACATTTTTAAACAACAGGTTTGTTTATAAATAACTCATCTGCTACTGGTCACGATTTTCTTTATTTTATTTTTCGCACGACGCGTTTCGGAAAAGCACAAAAAAAGGCACTCGAAATAGGGAATCATTTCCTGAAACGCGTCGTGCGAAAATTAAATTACAGAAAATCGTAACTGGTAGCACATGGGTTATTTATAAATAAACATATTGTTTAAAAAATGTTTCGGGCAAAAGTTGATTACTTTTTCACGGAGAATCCGAATCTACAATAAAAAATGGGTGTTTCCTTTTTAGATGTAAAAGTTGCCTCCAGCCCCACGCAAGGGGGCGTTGGCTGGGTGTCACGTGTAGTATCATTTGATGTTTCCCTTTGAGCTTATGAACTTGTCTAACACACTACTTTTACCCAATGTATAGTTTTCGAGATAATCTCATCCGAAACTTTAGATGGACCACCCTGTATACAGTGGATGTACTAGTAAAGGGTGTAGACACATGGTTAACCACATGGAGAGGTTTAGGTGTAGCTACGAGTCGTGCTCGGACAGCCAAACGGTGATAAGAGGGAAATCCGGGTTCAAGTCCCCGTCCCGCTCTAATTTTCATTGACGTTATTCTATTCTATGTCTGATGAGAGTCCTTGTACGCAACTTGCGAACGCATTTAATTAGCCACTTAAATCCCGACCCAATGTTCTTATCGACTTGTCGTTCCTTTCTTTTCTCACGAATTCTATAACCGATAACCTTTGTTTTGTAGCATTATCACTTCTTACCTATCGTCAACATGTATGTTACTTTTAAAATACCTTAATCTTCAGTCTCAGGTTGTTCTCCTCCTGACTGTCTGTACCATCTAACACTACGCGATCTGTTGGCTCTCTCCATCCCTCACACAACCGGCCTCTCCCAACTAACTTGGAAAACGCGAGCGCACTCGAGTCTAAAATCTCGCAGTGTCAGTAGGAAAATGCCGAACCAATGTCTACCTCCCAAGAGACATAGTCTCCCCTACAAACGGGTATTTCGGCCTCAATTTCACTTTTAGTTTATATATGACCGCAAAATAACAAACAGGACACAGTTGGTGTGGTACAAATTGTTGTTGTTGTTGTGGTCTTCAGTCCTGAGACTGGTTTGATGCAGCTCTCCAAGCTACTCTATCCTGTGCAAGCTGCTTCATCTCTCAGTACCTACTGCAACCTACATCCTTCTGAATCTGCTTAGTGTATTCATCTCTTGGTCTCCCTCTATGATTTTTACCCTCCACGTTGCCCTCCAATACTAAATTGGTGATCCCTTGATGCCTCAGAACATGTCCTACCAACCGAACCCATCTTCTGGTCACGTTATGCCACAAACTTCTCTTCTCCTCAATCCTATACAAGACTTCCTCATTAGTTATGTGATCTACCCATCTAATTTTCAGCATTCTTCTGCAGCACCACGTTTCAAAAGATTCTATTCTCTTCTCGTCCAAACTATTTATCGTTCATGTGTCACTTCCATTCATGGCTACACTCAATACAAATACTTTCAGAAATGACTTCCTGACACTTAAATCTATACTCGATGTAAAAAAATTTCTCTTCTTCAGAAACACTTTCCTTGCCATTGCCAGTCTACATTTTATATCCTCTCTACTTCGACCATCATCAGTTATTTTGCTCCCCAAATAGCAAAACTCCTTCACTACTTTAAGTGTCTCATTTCCTAATCTAATTCCCTCAGCATCACCCGACTTAACTCGACTACATTCCATTATCCTCGTTTTGCTTTTGTTGAAGTTCATCTTATATCTTCCTTTCAACACACTGTCCACTCCATTCAACTGCTCTTCCAAGTCCTTTGCTGTCTCTGACAGAATTACAATGTCATCGGGGAACCTCAAAGTTTTTATTTCTTCTCCATAGATTTTAATACCTACTCCGAATTTTACTTTTGTTTCCTTTACTGCAAGCTCAATATACAGATTGAGTAACATCGGAGAGAGGCTACAACCCTGTCTTACTCCCTTCCCAACCACTACTTCCCTTTCATGTCCCTCGACTCTTATAACTGACATCTGGTTTCCGTGCAAATTGTAAATAGCCTTTCGCTCCCTGTATTGTACCCCTGCCACCTTCAGAATTTGAAAGAGAGTATTCCAGTCAACATTGTCAAAAGCTTTCTCTAAGTCTACAAATGCTAGAAACGTAGGTTTGCCTTTCCTTAATCTTTCTTCTAAGATACGTCGTAAGGTCAGAATTGCTTCACGTGTTCCAGTATTTCTACGGAATGCAAACTGATCTTCCCCGAGGTCGGCTTCTACTAGTTTTTCCATTCGTCTGTAAAGAATTCGTGTTAGTATTTTGCAGCTGTGGCTTATTAAACTGATAGTTCGATAATTTTCACATCTGTCAGCACCTGCTTTCTTTGGGATTTGTATTATTATATTCTTCTTGAAGTCTGAGGGTATTTCACCTGTTCTCATACATCTTGCTCACCAAATGGCAGAATTTTGTCAGGACTGGCTCTCTCAAGGCCGTCAGTAGTTCCAATGGAATGTTGTCTACTCCCGGGGCCTTGTTTCGACTCAGGTCTTTCAGTGCTCTGTCAAACTCTTCACGCAGTATTGTATCTCCCATTTCATCTTCATCTACATCCTCTTCCATTTCCAAAATATTGTCCTCAGGCATATCACCCTTGTATAGACTCTCTATATACTCCTTCCACCTTTCTGCTTTCCCTTCTTTGGTTAGAACTGGGTTTCCATCTGAGCTCTTGATGTTCATACAAGTGGTTCTCTTATCTCCAAAGGTCTCTCTAAGTTTCCCGTAGGCAGTATCTATCTTACCCCTAGTGAGATAAGCCTCTACATCCTTACATTTGTCCTTTAGCCATTTAATTATACGTATCAAAGGGACAGTGGAAATGGGTACCAAATATCTTTCAGAAAAGTGTAACATATAGTGAACTGCCTATATGTAAATGGCAAAAGTTTCACAGCAATTCTCCGTTACATTAAGAAACACTGCTGTAAATACCACATCATTCTCCACTACAATCATCTTATAAAAATGTATTTCAAATACATCACAGATATCTTCCACAGGGTACAAAGCAGACTATGCTACATCTAAGTAAATACATGTTGCATCGCAACTTGTTGTTCCATTAAGATACACATAAATAATGAAAGAACGTACACCTCAGACGTCATGAATTTGATCAGGCGACAGTCGAAATGGCGTAGAAAGATGTGTTACGTTTTTAAATACTTTTCATTACCTACCCCTAACAATAGCTATAGCTTTTCGAAGAAATATGCATGGTACAGCCAAGAACTTTTCTCCGAAATGACAGACGTCTTGACGGACGGGCAGAGGGAGTTCCACTCCGTCTTCAGACCACGACTGGCCTACCGGGACCATCCGACCGCCGTGTCAACCTCAGAGGAGGATGCGGATAGGAGGGACGTGGGGTCAGCACACCGCTCTGCCGGCCGTTATGATGGCATTCGTGACCGAAGCCGCTACTATTCGGTCGAGTAGCTCCTCAATTGGCATCGCGAGGCACAGGAAGTCCCAGTAGGGAAAATTTCCATTTGTACGATTTGACACACAAGCAAGGGAAGTCTCCCAATAACTTTAGTCAGGAAGGTTGACCTTGGAATATTCTTAAATTGTTGCGTATATATGCTTGTGTTTGTTAAGGCATACACACAGTAAGGTCTATGATCTGCTTGATATTTGCAGTGTGCCTGTGCGGCTGTGCCGATGGCGTAGATGAGGAGGGTCGATGGTTAAATAGCGTATAATAAGTGGCACGCGAGCAAAGGGCAACGAGGATACCAATCGTAGTTACGAAAGACAAGACGTTATTGTAGAGGTCGATGACCATACTTATGCATTTATACACACCGTTTTTTTCTGTTTTTGTCCCACTTCAATATGTATGATTATGCATCTCGGCACTCAGTCATCCTCAAGATCAAAACCTAAAGAGCTAGTGTAACGTATTACGTCATGCTGCACATGATCGTACCAGTTATAAGCACATACTTATATCAGCCGCGATCATGTCCCATTCAAATAATACATTATACTGTTCCCTTTTTTTGATCTGAGGATGACTGTCTGTCGAAACACGTAAAAAGGAGTAATTATGTGCGACCAAGACAGAAACTTTTGTGTGTAAGTGTCCAAAGGGTAAATTTACAGGGTAAAAAGCGTCGACAAGCAATGTTGATGCGTAACAGAAAATACGAAAAGCTACTTAATTTTTAAAGTAATTAAAGTACGCACTGCTCAGAGAAAATCTGGGGACAAATGCCAGGCAAGGTGGCTCAGCGATAGGAAATATCTCGGCAGCAAGTCGATGCATCTATGCGAGTAAATGAAGCGCTTATCAGGCGAGAGTGAAGTACTGATCGAAGTGTTGTCTGTTGTTTACACTTTACAATGCGTTCAGAAAGCATTATGCAAAAGACTACATTAAATAAGAAGATAATCTATGGGAACACAGTGCGTCAGATAATCCAATGACTTTCCAATTTTTCTGCTCATTTAGAACTTGGTTTTTCTTGTGATTACTAATTTCTGCCTCTTCTAAAATGTTAATTGGTGCACCCCTCTCCATTTCGTGAAAATGGGTCAGATCTTTTTCCATATGACTGACACTGTGGATTGGCTTACAACTTCCTAGGTTACCATTGTATTCATGGAAGACCAAAGTTGTGTGTCTGTATTTATATGACCACATCGTTATCATAACAAACTGTATAGAGCGCGTTCAGAATAATGTGGCCAGTAGATGCGCAGTTGGCAGGAGAAAAGTGGAGAGAGTGGTAGTGGTGGGGGTTGGGGGGAGGTTCTGAAGGGGTAACGGCGAGCGCTGGGAGGGATGTGCCATTCTAAACTGAAGCCAACCACTACATTTTCTGTAAATATTAAGTGTAGCGCCACCATACCCACACAACTAGCACCTCTACTTTGATTAGTATCTGAAAAGAATTCCACTGAAAATGCCACAAAAATAGCCATTTTTGTGTACTTGTCTTGTCAACCGTTTGTAGCTTTCAGAGGAGCGTCACGAATGGCGAATTTTGGGTAAAACCTACATTTCTCTTGTCTCCACGTAAAAATATGCTTCTTTTGCCAATACACAGCGGGCTTTATGCATTACCAAATCACTAATGTGTTGTGCACACACAGTTGCGAGAGAGTGTCCGATTGCTTATGTGGCTGGTATCGTGCTCTCCTCCGATTGCAAACGGGCCCGGATTCGATTCCCGGAAGGGTTGGAGACTTTCTCCGTTTGTGGACTAGGTGTTCCGTTGTCTCCATCATTATTTCATCCTCGTGAGCAGCGCGTAAGTCAGGCAATGTGGCGTCGACTGAAATAAGACTTGCAGTCGGTGGCCGAACTTCCCAGGATGGGGCCTCCCAGCCAACGATGACACACGCTCATTTCCATTTCTTCTTTTTTTTGCGAGAGAGTTCTGAAACGTAAGTTTTTTTAATATTATTACACGAGGAACTGAGGAAAAGTAAGCCCAAAAGCTTACGAAAAAGCACAATCTCGGTACAAAAGTGTAACGTCTCACTTAGTTATTCCAAAACCCACATAATTTCTCGTTTAACTAGTTACATATGGGACGTAAACATTACATTTTTTCATGGTAAAAGTCTGTAGTTAGTCGAAGAACAGGGTGGATAAGGAAATTTAGCTTAAGAAACAAACTGTAAAACACACTCCTTTTTGGGTGTTGTCATTTGGCATTTCCGAAGTATGAAGAATGTTTTGCATATCTCATTCTGGCTTTATCACTGGCGCACACTATCGGAAATGAGTGTGCTACAGCAGATCAGTTTTCTCGAGATTGGCGACAGACAGTGGCCTCCTCCCGGGTGCAAAGAAAAATTCAGTATTTTAACTAAATTTCATACACAGCGATATGTTATGAAATATGCTGTGTAATATGCACCAAACGCAAAATCATAGCCACCCCTATTTTTCGCTGCAAATTTTCTCACTTAAATACATCTATCACAATAACTATGACCATTAATGAAATAATGGGAACCTCATCTGATACATAAAGCTACAAGTAAAGCAAGAATTATTTTTTTTATTTTTACTGAGTAGTTTCTGTAAAACGGTTTGAAGGAAGATAGAGTAAGGCGTGCGCCTCGATTCAATAATACCGACCTGCCCACAGCCGGCAAACAGTGCCGGTCAACCTCCCCTTCCGAACAAGCGAATGAACTTGCCCAACGCTTCGGGAGAAAATTGGTCACTGTGCGTCGGCCACCGTATTGTGCTCTATTATATGTACGATGGATGTCATTACTGCTTGATGATGTTCATATTCCAGTAGAGAGAAACTCGTCAACGGAAGCAGCCGTGCAGTCCGCCAACGAGTTCCCACATCAGCGCTCGTCGCTCAGCGTCTGACTGACAGCGATGGCTATGTGGTAGGATGGAGTGGGGGGAAGGGTGGGGGGTAGGCCGAGCTGGCAGACAAGCTGCCACCTGCCAGCCGTGACGTCACAGCCGCAGCCGCAGCCGTGGCGACCACTCTGCAGATTGCCAGCACGGACAATGGAATGGCAGCCGCTTCCGCCCATCCACCCCTTTCCCACACAGACTGCGCCGCCAAGCCTGCTCTTGCTGTGCCTGCCTCCAATGATCCCAGCTGGAATTCAGAACCCTGTGATTATCACGCTACTGCCGAAATCCAAAAAGGAGATCTCGCTCTTAAAACTCCAACTATGCTATGTTACTGCAACCACAGATTCAGAAATACAGCCAGAATACTCTCTAGTGTAAAAGTTGTTACAGTTTGAGAACTGGAGCGACACTAGCGCTCCTGGTGGCTAGAAAGTAGGCTGTTACATGCATAGCCAAGCTAAAGTTTCTTACTAAATTAACGAAATAATTGTTATCTTTTTGCGTTCTGTGCGTTAGGAAGGTATCAAGAGACATAAATTACCGTGAAAAACATTTAAAAACAATGGAATCACACTGATTAAGTGATCATTCATGACGAAGTACTTTCCAATATTCCTAGATTTGCAGATCATTCCGCAGAGAGAGCTAGAGAATATAAACACATTTCAAGCATAAGAAGCGAATATTTCTGTTGTTATTGCCATAAAAAATGGTCCAAATGGCTCTGAGCGCTAAGGGACCATCTGAGGTCATCAGTCCCCTACGACTTAGAACTACTTAAACCTAACTAACCTAAGGAAATCACACATATCCATGCCAGAGGCATTTTTATGGAGTCGACGAATGATTTTGTAAATGTAATTACATTTCCTTCGATTTAGTTATTTATTTACAATGTCAGTTACGTGGGGCCAAACTGAGGAGCAAATCTCCGAGGTCATAGAACGTGTCAGTACATGAAAATCCAAGATAAAAGTAATAACAGATAAAATAAAATGTCTATGATCCCAAAACTGTCAAACCATAAGTTTAAGTACATGCAAAAGACAATATAACGTAGGAATCCCCTTCACATATCGACTTTAATGACAGTGAAAAATTAAATCGCGTGCACCTAATGGAAATTTGGGAAAAGCAATCGTCACCGAAGTTAATAGGTCGATAAATGGGAGGAAAGGGTTACATCTAAATAGAAGGAAAAATGCAAATGAAATTGGTAGAAATTAATTTTGAGAAAAGGGTAAAATTAATAAAGAAAGTAAATGTGCGGTCGTTACGTTAGCAATTAATTGGCGTTGACTAGATATTTGAGATTTGGGGAAAACTACCGTCGCCAGTCCTATGGACAACTGCTATAATAACTGAAAATGAAAGGTTATTGCACATATAATTATCACTAAAAGCGTGGCAACTGAAGGTTGACACGTGTTTTGTGAAAACTGAATGTTTGTCAGAAGTAATAAATTTCGCTACACTTTGACTTAATTTAGCAAAATAATTAATAAAACCAGAAAATTGAAAGTTAATTTAGTGACTGAAATTAATGGTGAACTTTGTTTCTGAAGCTCTACGACATTCAATAAAATAAGGTTAGTCTTGGGCTTTCTCCTTAATACTCTTGCAATGTTTAAACTGGGTCGGCTACTTCTAGTACTATAACTCAAAAAAGGAAAAGTCTTTGAGCACTATGGGATTTAACTTCTGAGGTCATCAGACCCCTAGAACTTAGAACTACTTAAACCTAACTAACCTAAGGACATCACACACATCCATGCCCGAGGCAGGATTCGAACCTGCGAACGTAGCGGTCGCGCGTTTCCAGACTGTAGCGCCTAGAACCGCTCGGCCACCAGGCCGGCAACTTTCGGTAAGGTCCTGCCGGTTAGGGCCAGAACTTACCGTTACTACTTCAACATCCAACTCCTCCGGGACGAAACACGACGAATTCTGCTCGTGCTCCCCATTAACATCAATTATTTCTGGTAAAGTCTGCCGGTTAGGGCAAGAACTTTCTATCACTTCACAAACACTATCTTCCTGCGGGACGAGACACGGCATATCCTGCCCGCGCTCCCCATAAACACGTCTCCCATACAGGGCCCTATAATCTCTTAGTTCGTCGTATTAGCGACGAACTGCCTTAACCAGACTTCATCCCTCTCCGCATCCCCTCGCTCGAGGACGGACGTGTTATTCGACACCTGATCTTCTTTCAACAATTGCGAACCATTCTTAAACTCAATCTCCAGTGCCGCTGTGGGTGTTACAGCTGCCACTTTATTATCGATTTCCGGAACGCTATTTAAATTGTTCTCACTGACAGTGAATGTATTTTCTACTGCCGTGTCTACAGCTGATCTACTACTTGTGGGCGCTCTCATTTCTCTTAACACTGGCACACTCTCCCGCCGTTGATTGTTCCATACGGAATTTTCATAACGACGACACCTGGGTTTTTGTCCTGTTATTGGGCCGCCAAAATTTTTCCACGCCCGGTCGGCCCCTCACCGGCACGGCTAATGGTTTCCCTGTCTCGTCCCAGCAGATAATCTCCCTGGCTGCTGCTGAGGCGGCTTATCACACCCTCTGCCGTTTTTACTATTCTGCGAAGCCCGTATCACGTTAGTATGATAATGGTTTCCGTCATTCCTGTTATTATTTGCATTGTACCGATTGGTATTACGGTCCGAACTATTATTGTTGTTGCTGCCATGGTTGCGGTATACATTAGTCCCATGGTTATCGTTGTTGTGGTTGTTGTGGTACCCGTTGTTGTTACCACGGCATCTACCACTGTCGCGATTATTGCGCCAATTTCCAGGAAATCATTGATTGTCTTGTAATTGCTTCCTACGTAGCGTTTTGTATCATCGGGAAGCTTCTTGTAGAGTTCCCGGACTATTTCGGTTTCCGTGCGGCAATCACGCAAATATTCCAACTTACGGAGCCAGCCCTCACAAAACTCCTTAATCGACCCACGCGGATTCACATCGAAAGGAACTCGATACGACAAATTCGCGCCAGACACTGTATTGTTTTTGCTCTGACCAGTATTCAGCCAGAAACAAATATTTAAAATCGTCGAAGTCAGGTTCGGGATGTTGAGGTGTAAGCTCCAACGCTTGGCATCACCAGCCAACACGTCAATAACCGCATTAATTTATCGCTCATTAGTCCATGATCTGGGTAAAACTCTTTCACAATTCGTAATGAAATCCGTCGCGTGTATACCACCTTTTTTCAAGGGGTCGAACCGCTCCTCTTTCGTCAACAATTCCGAACTATGTGCACAGATTGGCACATAGCTCTGTTTTTCATCAAGTTCCTTTTCTAATTCCGACACTCTCGTAATTACTTGGCAAGTGGTTGTCGCAAGGGTCTCCACTTCCCTCTTTTTCTCTTCGCAGGTATCAGCCTGCTTCCTCAATAAAGGCTTTGAAGTTTCCACCTTCTGTTGATCCTCTTTTTTCACTAATTGAGTTTGTTCCGTCACCTTATTCTCGGTGATCGGAGCAACTGCTACTCCAACACTTTTCTCAATTCTTCTAATTTCGGAATCAAAACGAGTATTTATGCTCGCAATTTCCGCCTCAACGCATATCATTTCCTGTTTACGATTACCGATTTCGGTATTCATTACAACAATACCTTCTTTGATTTAATCAACTTTTTTGTTAACAACCCCAACGTTGTTGTTAACAAAATTAATAGCTTTGTTCTGATTGTCTAGCTCCTGAAAATTTTTTCAGACTGAACTTCTTGCTTGGCACACTGAGCTTTAATTTCTGCCAATTGACTCTTGATTTCGTTAGTCAAAACATTCAATAAATCATTTAAATTCCCGGATATTACCGGTTTTACTTCCATAGCGGCTTCCTCTTTAATTGTCCCCCCGTATTCGTCATCAAGGGCTTCAGATTTGATTTTCACTTCCGATTCCGAAACATTTTCTAAAGCTTAGAATTCCATTTCTGCTCTTTGTTGCGTTTCGGCGGTCGCGTCTTTCATGCTAAGCGCCTGCCCCTGAACAATTGGATACGCGTCGCGCGTTTCCCACTGTTCGACCGATTGTTCCGTACCCAAGTCTATCAAATTCTGGTAATTGTTGCCTTCACTCATTTTGCAAATTTTCAATATATATGACAAATCTGAAATCTAATTAGGATTCCTCCCACCACTTATTCTCGCTGACGTAACGACCTGTTCGTAACCAGTACTTTGTTACAAGATTTGCACAATGCAATATTCGTGTCCACAACAACCTCAAATCCGAAGATCGTCCTGCCACCAGGTCGCCATGTCTAACCTCCCCCTCACTTATCGACCTTAATGACAGTGAAAAATTAAACCGCGTGCACCTAATGGAAATTTGGGAAAACCAATCGTCACCGAAGCTAATTTGTCGGTAAAGAGGGAGGAAAGGGTTACATCTAAATAGAAGGAAAAATGCAAATGAAATTGGTAGAAATTAATTTTGAGAAAAGGGTAAAATTAATAAAGAAAGTAAATGTGCGGTCGTTACGTTAGCAATTAATTGGCGTTGACTAGATATTTGAGATTTGGGGAAAACTACCGTCGCCAGTCCTATGGACGACTACTATAATAACTGAAAATGAAAGGTTATTACACATATAATTAACACTAAAAGCGCGGCAACTGAAAGTTGACACGTGTTGTGTGAAAACTGAATGTTTGTCAGAATAATAAATTTCGCTACACTTTGACTTAATTTAGCAAAAGAATTAATGAAACCGGAAAATTGAAAGTTAATTTAGTGACTGAAATTAATAGTGAACTTTGTTTCTGAAGCACTACGAAATTCAATAAAATAAGGTTAGTCTTGGGCTATCTCAACAATCACTTCAAAAGCTAGTTGAATCTACGCAATTTTGAAATAAGAGATTTAACTTTGAACTTGATTAAATGATTCTGAACAATTAACAATAGTAAAATTTAGTACGTACCAAGCTGAGCTGCAGTCACAGGTAAAAATATGGTAACTAAACTCGCACTCTTAATTTGTGCTTGTGTAATCTAAATATTGTAGCCAGCTGTGAATACTTTAACTGAAATTTGAAATTAAAGCAGTGAAATGGAATGATATTACTTTAATGCTGGCGTTTGAATATCAACGACACTCGGGTTCACTCCGGAAAAGGAAGGGACCCTGCTTGGTAATGCAATGGGGACAATGAGGAACAAAGTTTTATGCTACGTTGCTGTAATTTACAGAGGCAAATGGAAATTTTAAAAACCTGAGGTCTGCCATACAGTTCTAAAACTTTACGTGCTTCCAGTCTTCCTTGCAGGCTGATTGAAGGTTTGAAGTCGTCGATCGAGGAGGTGGCGACAGTCACTCTTTGTCGGCCGTCGCTGTTGCAGAAGCTGGATGTTGGCGCGCCTTCTTCTCAACACGGTCACCAGGCGAAACGGGCTTATGATGTGCGCCAGCTAATGCTTCCCATCCGCAACACCGTGTCAGAAACTATCATAGCAGGTCAAACGCATTTACTGGCTGCCAAACCCTAAAAGCGCGGCAACTCGCGGGGGCGTCACACAACACACCTGCTCCGCCGCCCTAATACAGCCAGACACTCTCTGCCCGCCCTCCATGCGGCAGAGTTAACACTACCAAACATCCAAAAAACTATTGTTCTCCACACGATCTATCTATGTAGTCGTTCGATAGCATAGTTTTACCTAGGCCAGACCCAGCGTAAAAATACAAATAATATTTACAAAACAAACCAATTATACATCGACATAAATGCACAAATATATACATACAAATAGTAAAACGATTGCAATATATAAAGACACAGAAATGTCATATCTTCAGGTAACAAATAAAGGAAAAGAATTTATAGCACAATAGATGGAAGTAGGAGGATATGCATTTCCGGCGTTACAAGCAGAAGTTTTCAAGGAACTCCTCGTCAGATTACAAGGAGTGACGCAGGAGGAAATTCTTCAGTTTGTATTTGAAAGGGCGCGGATTACTGCTAAGATTTTTGATTTGTTGTGGTAGCTTATTGAAATGGATGCAGCAGTTCACTGCACACCTTACTCCACAATATTTAAGGAAGTGCGTTCCAAATGCAGATTAGATTTCTGCCTAGTACTAACTGAGTGAAAGCTGCTAATTCTTAGGAATAAGCTGATATTGTTCGCAAGAAACCAGAGTAAAGAATATAAATATATATTGAAAGTCCAGTCTCAGAATATCCAGACTAGTGAACAGGGCTCTAGAAGAGGTTCGCCACCTTACACCACCTACTGGCCGAGCTGCCCGTTTCTGAACCAAAAATATCCGTTAAGAATGAGAAGTGTCACCTCAAAATATAATACCATACGACATAAGCGAATGAAAATAAGCAAAGTAGACTAATTTTCGTGTCGAACTTTCACTTACTTGAGAAACCGTTCTAATAGTAAAAATGACAGCATTAGGTCTCGCAATAAGATCCTGAGCATGAGCATTCCATGACAGTTTATTATCTTTCTGAACACCGATACGCTTGAAATGTTGAAGGTCATTAATCGTTTACAAATTTTGTGAAATTAAAACGTCGGGTTTTGTTGAATTGTGTGTTAGAAACTGTAAAAACTGAGTCTAACTGTGATTTAGCGTTACTTTATTTTCTACAAGCCGTGAACTCAAGTCATGAACTGCACTATTTGAAATGCCAATGTCGCACGCAACATCCCTTACTTCCAATCTAGTGTCGTCAGCAAACAGAAATATTTTAGAATTATCTGTAATACTAGAGAGCGAATGTATTGAAGCTTTAGCAACAACTGTGGAATTGGTTTCCCCTGTGTTTATTGCTTTTATTATGACGCCTGTGTGATTTTCCCTTAAGCTACAGTTGTGGTGGCTTGTTTGACACGTTACATAATGCAAGTATTACATTCGATATATATTTACTACGTTCCCCATTCACTGATTTTGCTGGAAGTGTAGCGAACAAACCTCTAATTCGTTAGGTGGATATATGACGTCGTTCTGTCAAGCTCATGTCTTCTGATCGTTATTCAGCAATTGTTTTTGTTATTACACGTCATTATTCTGTAGATGTCTGTATGTTACAAGAGAACCGTAAATAAAGTAGCCAAGTCCTTAAGTAATTAAACAGTCACAAATCTTTTGTAATTTTTTAGTTCTTGTCGATTTTTCTGCCACTAAATAAACTTCATATTAAGAAAGCTATGGTACAAATCGATATAAACGTTGGTATTCTCACTCTTCCGGTGCCGTATTCAGATATGTTGCTTGCAACCCGCTTGGGGCGCTGCTGTTGTTGGTACCAGGTGATCAAAAAGTAAGTGTAAATTTGAAAACTGAATAAATAACGGAATAATGTAGATAGAGAGGTACAAATTGACACACATGCTTGGAATGGCATGGGGTTCTATTCAAACCAAAAAAATACAAAAGTTCAAAAAATATCCGACAGATGGCGCTTCATCTGATCTGTATAGCAATAATTAGCATAACAAAGTAAGACAAAGCAAAGATGATGTTTTTAACAGGAAATGCTCAATAAGTCTACCATCATTCCTCAACAACAGATGCAGTCGAGGAATAATGTTGTGAACAGCACTGTAAAGCATGTCCGGAGTTATGGTGAGGCATTGGCATCGGATGTTGTCTTTCAGCATCCCTAGAGATTTCGGTCGATCACGATACACTTGCGACTTCAGGTAACTCCAAAGCCAATAATGGCACGTACTGAGGTCTGGGGACCTGGGAGGCCAAGCATGACAAAAGTGGTGGCGGAGCACACGATCATCACCAAACGACGCGGGCAAGAGATATTTCACGTGTCTGGCAATATGGGGTGGAGCGCCTGGTTCTAATAAAACCCCATGTCACTCCAAGCATAAGTGCCAATTTTTACCTCTCTATCTACATTATTCCGTGGTTTATTGAGTTTTCAAATTTATACCGACTTTTTGGTCACCCGGTAGTAACAGAAACGAGACGAAGTGTCGCGACTATTATATTCGACTTTGGCGCAACTTAGGAGATGTAATCAAAAAGTGATGGTTCTCTTCAGTGTTGGTGGTGGAAAGTAGTCGCAGGGATCCATGTGTGGCTTATGCGGTGGTTGATGCAATATAATGCTTTTTTTTCCAAAAACTCAAAAAAAAAAAAACATTGGGGTGTTAGCGGGTGCATTATCGTGATGCAATTTCAACGAGTGCTTTTGCCATAGTTCTGGTCGTTTTCTCCGGACTGCTTCACGCCAACGGCGCGTAACTTTCAGGTAGTATTCATTACTGACTATACGATTACAAGCCAGGGATTCAAGATGTACTAAGCCATAGTAATCAGAGAAAACAGTGCGGAGAACCTTCACCTGTGATCGAACTTTTCAAATTTTTCAGCCTTGGCTCTTCAGGTAGTTCCCATTGGGACGACTGGGCCTTGGTTTGCGAGGTACCGGGGCTAGCAGTGTATTTAACACTAAATTCTTCTAGAATCTTCATAGCAAAATGATGCTCTAAGCCCCCCTTTCCTAACATCGACTTTTGCTGTTGCACATGGATTAAGAAAAAACGCGAACTGACTGTGATCGACCTTTCAAGTGGAGAAGAAAAGAGTTTGGCACATGCAATAATTTAATTTGATAGAAATTGATTTTATAAAGGAAAATTTCATTAACGTAGTGAGAAATGAAAGGTTTGCACTACCGATCTACAAAATGAGTGTTTTGTGTAAAATAACAATTTGATTTTTTATAGCTAAACTCAAAATAATAAAAAAACACATGAAACATTTACAATACGTCAAATTGGATTCTGAAATAAATGCTGTGAAGGTGAAGTTGGCCACAAACTAGCTTGTGACATTTATGACCAAGTGGTATGTGGACCCAGTTCCTTGCAACTCAAATCTTAAGAGAAACACCAGCCAACCCAACATTAATTTTTGCTACAGCAATAGGAGCTCAGACAATGAACACCCAAGACAGAACTACGTTAGAAAAGACGGGAACAGGCGCGCTCTGCTGAATTCTGATTACCACATATCAAAATTCCCTAATCTGCCGGTGCCGCGGGAATAAATTACCAAGCTGTCTTCTTAACTAAAAGGACACGATCTGGCGTACCAGAGGCGATGGCTGGTTGCATCGACATCCCATCGTTGTGATGATGATGTCTCGAGTCTAGCCCGAAACAAATTATCCTGTCTGGTTGTTCCAGACTGAAGACTTCCTAGCAATTCAAATACGCCTCTGAGGGAGACAAAGAAGGCTTTCCACAGAATCACTGACGGTACAGTGGTTGATTTTAACAATCGAAGTCACACAGTAACTCCGATACAGTCAACTTTAGCCAAAACTACCTAAGACTGACAACGTAGGACACTTGTACGGAGAACGGTAAACTGCCAACTGTGCTCAGAAAGTTGCGTTGAAGTCGAAACTTCAGCAACTTTGTCAAACAATTACAACTAAATGAAAGTATATTAGGCGAGATTCTGCTCCATCAAGAGCGCCCTTACAAACCAAACACAGAACATTCCCGCACCCACGACAGTGGCCGTGGTTAAACGTGCCAATCATCAACTCTAAAACCTGCGGAAAATTCCACTGTATTGCCAAAACTAATGGAGATACGTGGCGCCAATTTCTGCTCTGAATTTGCTACGTCACGGAGCTATCCCCTGGGCAAGCCAATCACAGTTATGATTTTGCAGAAAATGCGGGAATTTGCCCGCCAAGACTGCCTGGGAACACAAGTCATTCCCATGCCTCGTTGGTAGCCCGTCAGAAAGAGTTTTCACTAAGTATCTGTGAAGTAACAGAATCTGTAACCCCAGCCGCTCCTCCAGGCCCTTGTGGGCGTGTCGCCCCCGGTCTTATGACAATTTCGGCTTCTGGACAGCATCCACTCGACTCCCTCACACCCGTCGGCTTAACCCTATCAATATCAGCAGAACCCATCTGCCACCGGACCAGGCGGGTGACAAAAGACGCTGCATGGGGAGTCCGCGTGTGAAGCAATAGCAACTTTTCACCACATGCAGTTAGAGAGGAAAATATTCATATCTTCTGAGTTCTCAATACTAGCCTTGTAATGACGATACCCGGCCATACTTCCCCAAATCGAATTACTCACAGTAAGATATAAATATGAGAGGGGGCAAATCACTGTAAGGATTGTAAAGGCATGCCACATCTCAGGTTTTACGTCATACTCGGCTTTAGAAGTTCTGGATGGTTGTCGACCTCGTTCAGCGTTTTCTCAGCGATGTCTACGTCTTGTTGTTTTTGGTCGAAATTCAACATTTCAGCACAAACTTTGGTGGTGCAGTTTCAGCCACAAAACATCCGAAAACATTGCTTGGCGTCATTCAATGTTTGTGCCCTCATCATCAGAAACCTCACTCGTGGTGATAAAGCGATCTTCCAGATCCTTTTTCTTTATTTCTTATCCATTGTTGTCAGTAAGTAATGTGGTAGGACATTCAAGGCGGCAGTCATCTTCTTCTGGACCTTCCCTGAAACGTTTATACCACTCTTAAATTCTTGTTTTACTATTATCAGATTCGCCAAAAGCCAGAGTCAACATTTTGAAAGCGGTGGTTACTTTATTCAGTTCTTGCAGCAAAATTTAATGCAGACCCATTAATCCACTTTCTTCGAAAGCTTTTCGACTGTTAACAATAATCTACATACTCAAAACAGTTGCAAATGCAAACTCGCATCAGGAATATGAGGATCAACACGATGAAAAAAATTTAAATCTTTACCATAATGGAGCGCTTCAGCAAATGTGATTTATTCAGACAATAAGAAATTTAGCTTTTTGTTGCAACGGACAATGTTTTACTCTACCTAGGTTTAGATTCCAATAATGGTATCTTCTTCGGAACCTATAAATTAACCCACACGGACATATATAAAACATTGAAATAGAAACTTGCTGTTTGCGTTTGAAGGGTCCCATGAAGGCTCAGAACTTTAAATAACCTCCATGAAAAAATCAGCTTCACACAAAAAAATGAGACAGCTGAGAGGAACCTAGACTATCTCGATGTAACTCTATCCATTATTGACAACAAAATAGTTTCCAACATTTTTCGAAAAGCAATCTATTCCGACAACATCATCCCAGCTGATTCCATCCATCCTCAGGCCCATGAAATGGCCTTCTTTCACTCGAATATCCATCGAGTTTTTTCCATTCCACTTTCGCCAGACAATGCACAGAACGAATTAAAGGTCCTAGAAAACGTCGCTCAGAATAATGGATATAAAACAGTATAGTGACACAGTTGTTTAAAAAAAAAATTCCACAAATGAAGACTACCACCCTTTGCAGGTCAGGTACCCACAATTAAGACCAGGCAACGAAATACATATAAGTTTCCTTTGTAGGTAACGTATCCTACAAGGTAGGTCGTTTATTAAAAAAGTAGGGTGTAAAGTTTCTTTCTCAACAACAACCTTAAAGAGAATTTAGTCCATTCTCTTGATAAAGGTACTGATAAATCGTTCCTGTCAGGTTTTTACCAGAGGGGGAGAGGTTGATCAATTTAATTATGTATTCAGTCAAACTGATAAGTGAGAGATGGGCTATTCCAATAACTCAAACCTGAAAGTGAACCTGTAGCACTGTGGTGGGAAGTTCGCTGAAAGGGGGGCGGGGGGATGGGTTTGAGACCAATAGGTTAAGGACTTGTCGGTCAAGAGGAAGGATCCTTTTAGCAGAACAGTAGGTTAAGGACCTATCAATCAAAGGAGAACCATAGGTTAATGACCTGTCAATCAAAGGAGAACAGTAGGTTTGCCCCCGAATGCATACCTACCCCTGATGTAGTCAAACCGAACTAACAAGCTGCGTGTGTACTAAGTTTTTCCCACTACTAATATGTGGTTTCTTAAATTAAATAAAGAACACATCTGGACAACTGGTGCATCATATTTTCAGAACTCATACTGTAGTACATACCTACTACAGTTCTGCAACAGATTTGTTTTAATACTTAACAGACTCCCTATCGCTGATGAAACTATTTACCTGACAATGTGTTTTAGACGTGTTGGTTTGTGATAATTAAGCTGACTGAACCCAGGAAAGCTTCATTATCTGAAGATGGTGAGGTGCCACACTTTTAATTATTCTCAGTTGTTCCGAAATGAGTCACAAACGTGACATTTCCGTGTCAAGTGCTGGTATCTGCCATGCCATGTGTCACAGTTAGTCACACCACGTGTGTAACTGTGTGGCAGGGCCACGCACCACTCACAACACTCTGTGAGTGAGCCCCGCATTTTGGCACATGTTGCGACTGCTGGCTACATGCTCCCGAGTGTGCATGCATACAGTGATGAGTAGAGCACTGCACACACGGTTTCGCCACTGTGCGGAGCTCTACTGGAGAATACTACAGCACTTAGAGACACTGTTTCGCTCACAGCCATCGGTAACAGATGGACCCTATGGCGTAGCAACGAGTCAGTGGGGATTTATAAGTCAGGGACCTCACAGTACCTAGTAACGAAACCTAAAACTCTTCTTAATAAATATGAATTTTCGAGGCGTTTTCAGTAAGTATTGCAGGATTTAATTCTGAAATTAGGCTCGCTTTATTCAGGATTCCACTACGTCATAGTATTTCCCACTTGTTTGGCTACAAAACCCTATTTTTCAACATAATCGCAGTACAATTCGACGGCCTGACTTATAGGGCCTACATGCATCTACGATACCACTCTATTGGTCGGCGTCGGAGCCAACGTCTTTCTGCATCACTAACCTCCCCGTTACCCGAGTACCACTTCCCGTGAAGTGCATTCTACGTTGGACTATCAAATGGAAGGTGCGAGATTGGGGCTGTAGGGTGAATGAGGAAGAACAGCCCAATGAAGTGAGCTCCTTCAAAAATGGATCAAATGGCTCTGAGCACTATGCGACTTAACTTTTGAGGTCATCAGTCGCCTAGAACTTAGAACTACTTAGACCTAACTAACCTAAGGACATCACACACAACCATGCCCGAGGCAGGATTTGAACCTGTGACCGTAGCGGAAGCGCGGTTCCAGACTGTAGCGCCTAGAACCGCTCGGCCAACCCGGCCGGCCTTTGTAAGATGCGTACGAGTATTAAAACGTTTCATTTAACTAAACACTTATAATTGGTACAGGGTTGGAGCTACAGGGACATATTATAAATGACTGGATAAAACTATTGTATAGATGAAACAATTCTTCCGGCATGTATTGGAGATCGTTGTTGCTTATGCTCATGGCCACCATGAAGCTACACAAGCAAGGAAATCATGTATTATGCAACCTGCAAATTTACTCGTTGCATGTCAACTTCAAACAGCATTAATAAATATGGAGCTATGAAGGATAAAGAACGAATGTTGCTTTTAGGGGTTCCCGGGTTCGATTTCCGGCGGAGTCAGGGATTTTCTCTGCCTCGTGATGGCTGGGAGTTGTATTATGTCCTTAGGTTATTAAGATTTTAGTAGTTCTAAGTTCTAGGGGTCTAATGACCATGGGTGTTAAGTCCCATAGTGCTCAGAGCCATTTGAACAATTTTTTTTTGTTGCTTTTAGAGGTTTCGTTAAGAGAGTGAAAATGACGAGACATTATGGTTAGTCTCCTTTGTAGTTTTTTCTCAGTTATCGTCAACTGGTACTATTTGTTTAAGGTCACTTATTACGTTTGAGGCAATCGGTGGAAGGAACAGAATCTGGCATTATTGTAACACTGAGACGGCGGACGGATAGTACAGAGCTCGTGATTCAAACAGTTACATTAGAACTTCTGCTACGCTGTAATATTTCATCTGGCTCGCTTTCCATACTTCGAATTTCTCATGTTAGTGCCACATAACGTCTTCGAGGTGTTAGTGCTATGAATTACATCAATGCATTCATCACTGATTCTATCCTACCCATGGTATGAGACGCGTGCCATTTCCCCCAAAGTTACCACGACTTCGTGTTGTCCCCACGGAAAGTAAATATTGTTAAAGACTAGTAAGACTAATGCTCTAATCTGTTTCTGTTAGGAGCTTCTTTCATTTCAAACTATTGAAGCAAACCAGTGGTGAAACCTGGTTTCACACGACAGAGAGGATCAGGTTGTGGAAAGGGGCCAAGGTCAGTTACTGTCAGTTTTACAAGAATATACGCAACTTTATTCTTCAAACCAAAGCACAGTTTTCCCTTTAAAACAAGAAAGATCAATTTACGGCTGAGGGCCCAAGTAACTTCTCCAGAATAAGTTTAAACACCAGGATTTCAGTAACGGCAGAAGACCTTGCTTCAGTAAAATTACAATATCTTCTCGGCTAAAGGCCGAAATAATATTTCAGATCAGCTAAGGAAATTCTTTACAGATACCGGCTAACGGCCATATTAAGGAATATTCAAGTTGATTCTTTGGCTGAAAGCCCGATTAAAAAACATTTTCTTCACATAATAAAGGAGAGACTTTAAAGATAAGACTTTACACAGTAGAACAGAAAAACATCTTAAGAAAACTTGAACTATCATGTCGGCTGAAGGCCCAAGCAATTACTCAACAATAATTAAAGACAACCTTAAGATAAACATTTACAGAACATGGCTGAAGGCCGTTTCAAGAAATCAAAATAATGACAGAGAAACCTTACTGACAAGGATTTTTATATTAAAGCCACAGATTCTGAAACAAACGAGGCTGAAGGCCTAAATGCAGGGCAACAAGAGTTTTAAATGAAACACGGCTGAAGGCCTGATCTTTAAGTTGTTATGACGTTCGGCTGAGGGCCGTATACTAAACATAAGACAGACAATATTAATAAACGGTTGAAGTGCTCCACAGTACCGGCTACAAAATAAAACGACAATCACAAACTACAACACTTGTGCTCAGAGGTGTTCCAAGGGTCGGTCTGTGGAGGAAACTCTGACCACAGTTTAGGTGAGACAGGCAGCCAAGCGTAACACTAAGCAGTCGGGTGGCAACACAACCTAGGGACGGCTGAGGAACCAACCAACAGCCTAATCAATTCGCTTCCACCTGACACACTCACTGCTTAATTTCAACCGACTGACTGACTGCTCTAGTACGCAGACAGCATTCATCTGCTCAGTGGAAATCACAGAAGCTACACACGGTTCCACGTAAACACACTTGCACAATAATCCCGAAAGCAATCACTGTGGAACAACAAGGACGAATCAATTCGACACAGAGTTACCACAAGCGGTCAGTGACCAAATACACGTCATCCGATGAGACGACCGACCAAACGACCAACCCAGGTCGGCAACGGTCGGCCGAGTCTTGGCTGTCGGAAGCTGACTGCAGCTCCAACCCGACTCAACTCCATGACCGTTCGGAACTCGGAGACACGGCGACACAGGCACACTGTCTCGGACCCATCCATGCAGGGGTAACTCTTGCCCATTGGCCACGACATCTCTGTGCAAGGAAGGACTCGACCTACGTCCGGCACGATGACCAAGTGACGAGTCCCAGAAGCGGTCAAAAGACCAAATACACGTCGCCCGATGATACGACCAACCGAACGACCAACCAACTGACGTATCGCTCCAATCTCCTTACTTCGGACAGTTCATGTGTGTCGCCAGCGGTCGGCGAGCACTGGCTGTCCGCATCTCACTGGCGCTACGTCGCCGACTCACTGCTGCTGCGTCCCGACTGAGATCCCAACTGACGACGACCCGGAAATACTCATGGTCGCTCCAGAAATAGTACGACAGTGCACTTATCGATAGGCGCTGCTGTTACCACTCACGGGCAAGCAAAGCAGAAACTTTCTGACGCCAATAAATCGAATGAGGCGGCGACAGTACAGTAAAGACAAGATGACCAGCAATAAATGGCATGAAGACGAGCCGCACACAGCTCAAGTGGCCAGTGTTATGAAGACTGTCACAGGTGTCACACACTAAGTGGCACCGTCGAGAGTCTAACTACCGCGCTCACACCAAGATCGTTGTCAATGAACTGTATTCGCAGCTGCAAATGTGTACAATGGGATGACAACAATAAAATCTTTGCTGGACCAAGAATCGAACCTGATATCCCGTTTACAGCAAGCACAACACTGACATCTCCCTTCAACTACATGGCTGCTTCCAGCATTCGCATATTCATATGTATTTCCCTACAAAGGAGACGTTTTAACTGAAATTCGCGATATTGGAGTGCCCGGGTAGTTCAGAAGTACGATGCAGTTTTCCCTCGGACATAACCGAGCGAGTTGTTAGCACACTGGACTCGCAGACGGGAGGGCGACGGTTCAATCCCGAGTCCGGCCATCCTCATTTAGATTTTCCGTGATGTCCCTAAATCGCTCCAGGCCAATGCCGGGGTGGTTCCTTTGGAAGGCCACGGCCGACTTCCTTCTCCGTCCTTCCCTAATCCGATGAGACCGATGACCTTGCAGTTTGGTCTCTCTCCTCAAACAACCCAACCCAACCACCCTCGGACATACGAGAAACACTACATCTTGCTTCTGAGCAACAGGTACTACACTATCGTAGGATTGTTGTTGGTGGATCGTTGCTGCAGTGTTGCCCCATAGCCACACAGAGTTTCTTTCATAATATTTTCGTGTAAGCGAACTGCGAGCTGCTGCTAAATGTTCACCGTTAGCCTTTACCAAAGAAAAATTCCTATTTCTCATTTCCTTTTTTCTGCAACGTTTGCAAGTTTTAACTCGTAAAATATTTCATTATCCGTATTAAAAGTTGCGTATTTTATGGCGAGTGTTACTCGGGTTTAATGGCCTATTAAATCCGCACATTGCCGCGGGCGTGCGCGGATTTTACGCTGTTCCAGCGCAAATATGAAGCGAGTGCGCTGCGCCGCGGTGGGGCTGCGGGTTTGATGGACGCCGAACAGTAGCTGCCGCCGTAAAACATCCAGGGGCCTTCCGGGGGCGAACAAAAAAAAAAAAGACCACCAGCCAGCTAGTACCGACTCCCACCCCCGCCAGTGCAGCCCCCGGGTGACGCACTCATTCCGCCGTATTTCCTGCCGGGTTTTGAAATGGAAACGAGCGGCCAACGGGCCTCTGTGTATTAACTCTGCTCGCTTTTCCGGAGGTCACTCTGGCAGCCCACCACCCTTGCAAATCCGCGGGAAGCGCAGGACGAAACGGACGCAACAGTGTGAATTTTTGCAACACTCGTAATTATGTTGCTATCGGGTGAGGTGCGAATATGTCGAAATATGCTTTATATTCCGAAATAAACTTAAGACATTTGTAAATCGGCAAATTAACTGTAAAAAATCCAGTTTTCTTGTCATGAACCTTAGACTTTTGTGTGGAAAGTAGCCATACGGTAGGCGCAACTATACAGGTATCTCTGGAGAGGACAGTCAAACATGTGTTTCCAGAAATGGAGAAACAGCCTTTGCCAAAGCAACAGGTGCATGAGTTTGATTGATTTAGTCATCTGGCTTCGTAACATTAGTCAACAAGGCTTCATATATAGGTGCTGCAAATGGCTGAAGGCAAGAGGAAACTACCGAAAGTAGACACTGCCGGAACGAAAAATTGCAGTACCGAAGAATAATTAATACAGAGTAATGAAATTTCGAGAACACATCTACATCTACATCTACATCCATACTCCGCAAGCCACCTGACGGGTGTGGCGGTTCTCCCTTCTATTCCTGTCTCGTATTGTTCGTGGAAAGAAGGATTGTCGGTATGCCTCTGTGTGGGCTCTCTGATTTTATCCTCATGGTCTCTTCGCGAGATATACGTAGGAGGGAGCAATATACGGCTTGACTCCTCGGTGAAGGTATGTTCTCGAAACTTCAACAAAAGCCCGTACCGATCAACTGAGCGTCTCTCCTGCAAAGTCTTGCACTAGAGTTTATCTATCATCTCCATAACGCTTTCACGATTACTAAATGAAGCTGTAACGAAGCGCGCTGCTCTCCGTTGGATCTTCTCTATCACTTCTATCAACCCTATCTGGTGCGGATCCCACACTGCTGAGCAGTATTCAAGCAGTGGGTGAACAAGTGTACTGTAACGTACTTCTTTTGTTTTCGGATTGCATTTCCTTAGGATTCTTCCAATGAATCTCAGTCTGGCATCTGGTTTACGGACGATCAACTTTATATGATCATTCCATTTTAAATCACTCCTAATGCCTACTCACAGATAATTTATGGAATTAACTGTTTCCAGTTGCTGACCTCCTATATTTTAGCTAAATGATAAAGGATCTTTCTTTCTATGTACTCGCAGCACATCACACTTGTCTACATTGAGATTCAATTGCCATTCCTTGCACCATGCATCAATTCGTTGCAGATCCTTCTGCATTTCAGTACAATTTTCGGTTGTTACAACCTCTCCATATACCACAGCATCATCCGCAAAAAGCCTTAGTGAACGTCCGATGTTATCCACAAGGTCATTTATGTATATTGTGAGTAGCAACGACACTCCCCTGCCGCACACCTGAAACCACTCTTACTTCGGAAGGCTTCTCTCCATTGAGAATGACATGCTGCGTTCTGTTATCTAGGACCTCTTCAATCCAATCACACAATTGGTCTGATCGTCCATATGCTCTTACTTTGTTCATTAAACGATTGTGGGAAACTATATCGAAAGCCCAAGAAACACGGCATCTACCTGGGAACCAGTGTATATGGGCCTCGTGGAAGAAAAGCGCGAGCTGTGTTTCACAGGACCGTCTTTTTCGAAACCCATGCTGATTCCTGCACAGTTGATTTCTAGTCTCCAGAAAAGTATTATACTCGAACATAATACGTGTTCTAAAATTCTACAACTGATCGACGTTAGAGATATAGGTCTATAGTTCTGCACATCTGTTCGACGTCCCTTCTTGAAAACGGGGATGACCTGTGCCCTTGGGACGCTACACTCTTCTAGAGACCTACGGTACACCGCTGCAAGAAGGGAGGAAAAATTTAGTATTTCGGCATTTGGTCTGTCATCCTCTGTTTCAATACCATTTTTTGTAGGTATCATTCTAAACATTCATGGTGGTGTCTGTTTGTTCTATATCGTGTCTCCCTACCACTTTCGCGCAACGACGCTCTGAGCATGTTTTTTAGGGAATTGACTAGTTTGAACCTGGGACCTGTTGCTGGAAAGGAGACGCCAGCCCACACATGACATGTAGAATTCAGAAGAGTTCAGTGAGACTAGCGATGATATAACCAAATACTTAATGATTTCAGCGTCAGCTCCACTGCACTCCCTGTAAAAGAATCTTAATACTAACTAAATGTAGTGGAAAGGGTTCAAGGCTTTCCTATTTTTAGTTAGCTGGTAAAATAACGTCGAAAAAGCAGTTAAGTTTACCATTGTAAATTTTATTCTTCTCACATTACATCGTTTATAAATTGCACTATTGATAAAAGGAAATGTTTTAATACAGGATGGTAAAAACCAACTGCGTTCAACGAAAATGTGAGCGAATATTCCCTGAATGGGTTTCCAAGTTCTACAATGGATCGAAGGACGACCTATGACATATCACACCTATAATCTAGGTTTAAATTAAGTTTCATAAAAGAGAAAACTATCAAAATGGTCTAAAGTGACCCTCGATTATCTTTAATTACTTATCTAACTTGTCGTAAATTACAGTGGCTGATGTGGCTTCTCAATAACTACATAACAGAAAAATCATCGCGTTTCAGATTTTTACTTCAAGTGGCAAATGTTAACACCATTAGTTTTAATTAACGATCGACACTAGTATTACGCAAAAAGGGAGTGTAACAGATGAGACTTCTGCAGTTCTGAGTGAAGTCTTATGCGCTCAAAAATGCGGCATCGCGTGCGTTCATTACCTTGTCGGTGTTTAGGCAGCGTCAGGGCAGCTGCGGGTAGCACAGCTCCGCTCACCTCGCCATCTCGGAAGCAACTCTATCCTAACGTCTCGTTACTACAATTTACCGAAGTTCTTCGCCCAGTACCTACTGCAACCTACTTCCTTCTCAATCTGTTTAGTGTATTCATGTCGTGGTCTCCCTCTACGATTTTTACTCCAGTACTAAACTGGTTATCCGTCGATGCCTCAGAACATGCCCCACCAAACGATCCCTTCTTCTAGTCAAGTTGTACCACAAAATACTCTTCTCTCCAATTCTATTTAATTCCTTCTCGTTAGTTATGTGATCTAATCTTCAGCATTCTTCTGTAGCACCACATTTCGAAAGCTTCTATTCTCTTCTTGTCCAAACTATTTATCGTCCACGTTTTTACTTCCATACATGGCTACACTCCATGCAAATACTTTCAGAAACAACTTCCTGACACTTAAATCTATACTCGATGTTAACAAATTTCTCTTCTTCAGAAATGCTTTCCTTGCCATTGCCAGTCTACATTTAATATCCTCTCTATTTCGACCATCATCAGTTATTTTGCTCCCCAAATAGCAAAAACCCTTTGCTACATTAACTGTCTCATTTCCTTATCCAATTCCCTTGGCATTACCCGACTTAATTCGACTACTTTCCATTATTCTCGTTTTGCTTTTGTTGATGTTCATCTTATATCCTCCTTTCAAGACACTGTTCATTCCGTTCAGCAGCTCTTCCAGGTCCTTTGCTGTCTTTGACAGAATTACGTCATTTGCCAACCTCAAAGTTTTTATTTTTTCTCCATGTATTTTAATTCCTACTCCCAATTTTTCTTATGCTTCCTTTACTGCTTGCTCAATATACAGACTGAATAACATCGGGGATAGGCTACAACCCTGCCTCACTGCCTTCCCCACCAATGCTACCCTTTCATTCTCCTCGACTCATATAACTGATATCTGTTCTTTGTACGAATTGCAAAAAGCCCTTCACTCCCTGTATTTTACCCCTGCCACCTTCAGAATTGGAAGGAGAGTATTCCAGTCAACATTGTCAAAAGTTTTCTCTAAGTCTACAAATGCTAGAAACTTAGGTTTGCCCTTCCTTAACCTTTCGTCGTAAATAAGTCTTAAGGTCATTATTGCCTCACGTGTTCCAGTATTTCTAAGGAATCCAAACTGATCTTCCCCGAGGTCGGCTTCTACTAGTTTTTGCATTCGTCTGTAAAGAATTCGCGTTAGTATTTTGCAGCTGTGACTAATTAATTTCACATCTGTCTAAACCTGCTTTTTTGTGATTCGAATTATTATAATTTTCTTGAAGTCTGAGCGTATTTCGCCTGTTCTCATACATCTTGCTCACCAGATGGTAGAGTTTTGTCAGGACTGGCTCTCCCAAAGCTGTCAGTAGTTCTAATGGAATGATGTCTACTGCCGGGGCCTTGTAAAGGCTCAGGTCTTTCAGTGCTCTGTCAGACTCTTCACGCAGTATCGTATCTTCCGTTATGTCTTTATCTACATCCTTTTCCGTTTCCATAATATAGTCCTCAAGTACATCACTCTTGTATAGGCCCTCTATATACTCCTTCCACCTTCCGGCTTTCCCTTTTTTGCTTAGAACTGAGTTTCCCTCTGAGCTCTTGATATTCATACAAGTGGTCCTCTTTCCTCCAAAGGTCCTGTAGGCAGTATCTATCTTACCCCTAGTGAGATAAGTGAGATAAGCCTCTACATCCTTACATTTGTCCTCTAGCCATAGCTGCTTAGCCATTTTGCAGTTATTGTCAATCTCATTTTTGAGATGTTTGTATTCCTTTTTGCCTGCTTCATGTACCGCATCTTTATATTTTCTCCTTTCATCAATTAAATTCAATATTTCTTTTGTTACCCAAGGATTTCTACTAGCCCTCGTCCTTTTACCTACTTGATCCTCTGCTGCCTTCACTACTACATGCCTCAAAGCTACCCATTCTTCTTCTACTGTATTTCTTCCCCCGTTCCTGTCAATTGTTCCCTTATGCTCTCCCTGAAACTCTGTACAACCTCTGGTTTAGTCAGTTTATCCACATCCCATCTCCTATAAATTCACACCTTTTTGCAGTTTCTTCAGTTTCAGTCCACAGTTCATAACCAGTACATTGTGCTCAGAGTCCTCGACTGCCTTTTCTCTGCCTCGTGATCACTGGTCGCAAAGTGCTCAGACCCATTTGAACCATTTGAACCACATCTGCCCCTCGAAATGTCTTACAATTTAAAACCTGGTTCCTAAATCTTTGTCTTACCATTATATAACCTATCTGATACCTTCTAGTATCTCCAGGATTCTTCTATGTATACAACCTTCTTCTACGATTCTTGAATCCAAGTGTTAGCTATGATTGAGTTACGCTCTGTGCCAAATTCTAATAGGCGGCTTTCCTCTTTCATCTCTTACCCCCCAAGCCGTATGCACCTACTACGTTTCCTTCTCTCCCTTTTCCTACTATCGGATTCCAGTCACCCATGACTATTAAATTTTCGTCTCCCTTCACTCTCTGAATAATTTCTTTTATGTCATCATACATTTCACCAATATCTTCGTCATCAGCGGAGCTAGTTGGCATATAAACTTGTACTACTGTAGTAGGCGTGGGCTTCGTGTCTATCTTGGCTACAATAATGCGTTCGGTATGCTGTTTGTAGTAGTTTACCCGCACTCCTATTTTTTTATTCATTATTGAACCTACTCCTGCGTTACCCCTATTAGATTTTGTATTTATAACCCTGTATTCACCTGACCAAAAGTCTTGTTCCTCCTGCCTCCGAACATCATTAATTCTTACTATATCTAACTTGAACCTGTCCAATTCCCTTTTTAAATTTTCTAACCTACCTGCCCAATTAAGGGATCTGAAATTCAACGCTCCGCTCCGTAGAATGCCAGTTTTCTTTGTCCTATTGCACGACCACGTTTAAACTCTTTGAGGTATTGGTAACGACGTTTTTGTCCCTTGAAGTCATTTTTGACTAACATCAACTCATCACGTCCAGTCTCAAAGGCAACTAACGCTCACGACCGCTATAGCGTGTATTTAAAGTAAATCCGATTTAATCCTAGCGCCACTCTTATGCGAATGGCACGAAATTTGAATGGACATCATAGTTTAGATGTTGACGTACGCCTACCAACTTACGGTATGTTACACAATTACTGCTTTTTGTTGGGATTTCTTTTGTTTTCGTTAGTTTATTTTCTGAGCGCAGGCGTCTCTGTTGTATGGCATAATGATAATGGAATCCACTTTATGTATTCAGCTGGTAAAATCAACCTCTATTTGGACCTGGAGAACTACTTGGGATCTTCTCATCAGGAGAAACGAGACTGGCATTCCACGTGTCGAGGAACGGAATTTAAAGTGCTTTAACCAGGTAATTATGTGACAGAGTTCAAGAGAAATAGTTATGTCTACGACACATATAGTGGTAACAGGTGAAGCTTGGTCGGAGGAAGAACAGGATTTCTCATTAGGCCAGCACAGTGATGGACAAAAAATAAAAACGGGGTTAAATGGGTAACAAAACAGAAGTACTGGTAAGTTATTCTGAAGAGCATAATGAACATGTTATCGTAGCCAAGATATATGCAAATCCTTTCACTCTCTACAGTAACACAAATTTATGTTTCGACTAGCTCATCACATGATGAAGGGGCTGAAAGAATTTATAGATAGTGAAGTAAAAGAAATGATCCAGATAGTTAAGGGAAACAAAAATTATATTCTGATGAGGGTCTGGAAAAGTAAAAAGGAAAAGTTAACTTGCAACTACACTACGTGATCAAAAGTATCCAGACACCCCCAAAAACTTACCTTCCTTATATTAGGTGCATTGTACTGCAAACTACTGCCAGGTACTCCATATCAGCCTCCTCCGTAGTCATTACACATTGTAGAGAGCAGAATGGGGCGGTCTGCGGAACTCACGGACTTCCAATGTGGCCAGGTGATTGGGTGTCACTTCTGTAATGCGTCTGTACGCGAGATTTCCACACCCCTAAAGATCCCTCGATCCACTGCTTCCAATGTGATAGTGAAGTGGAAACGTGAAGGGACACCGACAGCACAAAAGCATAGAGGTCGACCTCGTCTGTTGACTGGCAGAGACCACCGACATTGGATAATCCATTGAGGACGGTAAAACGTATTGGCCAATCTGTGGACACTTTGATTCTGATGTCCTCTAACACAGGCAGCAGTTCCCCGCTCGCATGACAGCATTGATTGGAAACTAATTGTAAAGAAGGAATTTTACAGATACCACTGGTAACCGACAAGAGAAACATTGCTGCCCGAATACAGCAAAGCAAATACTGACTCTTGGTTTGAGTGTGGCACATACAAACGGTAAATCTGACCTCGAAATGAATTTTACCTTATTACAGAATTTTGGTGGCCTACAGTGATTCTTACGATGAGCTACCAGCTGATAGTGTCAGCTCCTTTAACCATATCTTATGGTACCAGGCAACTGAAAACTGTTATCCCTTGTCGTGAGGTGATGAGTTGGTAGTGTCACACCTTTCGTTACTAAACTAGTTTTCTATACCCTCCTCTATCCTCTCCATCTCGGGAGAAGTGTCCAGTCTGCAAGTGAGGAACTAGAACTGTCTTGCGGATGCATACCTAGTAAGATGTTATCGTTAGCCTCGTCCTGCTTGAGTAACGCTAATGGACATCACAACCTGTTCCAGTCGAAAATCTATTGATGCATTGAATTATTGGCAAAAGAAACAGGTGATCGCTTGAACAGCTTCCAGTTCTCCCCAATATTTCTACGTGTGATTCCAACCTCATGTACCCAAGTGGCCGGGTCAGGAGGAAAACCTTCTGCCTTATCCTTACTAGCGATATGTGGCCAATTTAGTAAGAAGTAGCAACTGAATGGCTTTGCCACGACGTTGTTAAAAAAAAGTGTTTGTGTGAGGTCTGTGTACACCACCTAAAACTCTGCAACAGAGATACGCTAATGATACAAATTTACCTGTATTCTAAAGATCTGTGAACACAAAGAAAAGGTTTCCTGCAACAGTTATTTATCCTTCTGCACACCAGCGAGTAAACTACTGCATACAGTGGAGGTGGCACCTACCTCGCTGATGTTGTGAACTGTGATACAGAGTTAGCAGTCCGATGCGCCACACAAACGCTAATTTAACTCAGTTCTGTTACTTCTACGAGTTAACCTCGTATACCCAACTCGTACTGGAGTTCGTATCTCTTCAGATATAAAGCTTTCTCTCTCCTATGGTCAAAAATGCCTTATAGTCACCTGCGGCCAAAATAAAAATCAGTATTCTTTGTCAACAAGATAATACATCTATCTGTTCCTGCCAAAATGTTTGCACATCATCCCACGAACACCACCAGAACCATGCAGTGCTATCACTAAAACGGTAGATTGCTCGAGCTGTAAGTCGGAAAGTGCTGCATTAAACTTACCCAGCGAGAAGCAAGGTTTTTCACATCAGCGAGATTTACACAAAACTGACGAAAACAAGAAACCTAACAGGTGTTACAAGAGCCAACGTAAAATGTACTACACAATCATAGTGAAACTTCATGTTATGCCTTTAAATATTTTAAGAAAATTTTAAAATTTGACTCATAAACAGTGAGAGAATGAATATTAACATAATTTTAAACACTGAAAACATTAAGAGAATTAAGTCACAACTCAAGGACCTGAAAACAAATACATTAGATTCATGATAAGACGTTGTCATAAAGTCATCAGCTTGAGTTTAGCCCAAACATCGTTCGGTCACTTGATTTATCTCGAACTAAGTATGCTAAAAATACACTTAGTCTAATTTGAAACCACATAGCCACTACTTGCAACAACAGATATCATAATATTTTTCGTAAGACCCTTCCAGCGCTTTAAATGTGGAAAACACAATTTCTAAATTTCGGCCCAGTGATCTAAAGAAGTACTTGCGGCAGTTTTACACATGAGTGCCCAAGAAAGAAAAAATTAATTTCAAGAATTATTGTTTCATAGCATTTTTAACACAGGGGCTGTAAGAGGAAACACAGTTTAAAGTTTACTAATTTTTTCTCCACCAAATTTGAAAAAAATCTTCAGTTCGACAGAGAATCGCTTTTTACAAGTGCCTTAATAATAACACGGTTGTAACAGAAAATGCTGATCCAAATTGATAAACACGGCAGTCACTAATCAATGCCAACAATGCTAGACAGCGACATACATAGCAGCCAAAATTACAACTGCTTAAAAAGGCCTCACACTACAAAATCGACAGATGACCTAGATGTTTGGACCCTCCCGCAAACCAACCGACTAGCCTACCACTACAGAATCACATACAATATTTTAATCACATATAAAGAATGGCTCTCACTACTTTCTTTCTTCACCGGTCCATGGCATTATAGTAAATGCAGGCAAATCGGCATCCACAAACGGAGGCAGCAGAAATGAGAAATGTCCCAGTTTTGAAGACATGGTCACATGATCGTGAAGGTAGTGCGAAACAGTAATTCTCTGAATGTCATAGGTATACTTTTCACAAATACGATTGATCATTTAAACACAATGAACCACACCTCAGTCATCAGTGAAGAACCGTAGTGGTTAGAGCGTCCTCCTCGTAAAAAGGAGACCCGGGTTCAAATTCTGCTCTGGCACAAATTTTCAGCTTTCAAATGGCTCTGAGCACTATGGGACTTAGCTTCTAAGGTCATCAGTCCCCTAGAACTTAGAACTACTTAAACCTAACTAACCTAAGGACACCGCACACATCCATACCAGAGGCGGGTTTCGAACCTGCAACCGTAGCGGTCGCGCGGTTCCAGGCCGTAGCGCCTAGAACCGCTCGGCCACCTCGGCCGGCTTTCAGCTTTCCCCATCGATTTCAATAAGTCTGCTCGTAGCTAATCACTGTGGCTCTTTTGTGTCTTGATTTTATTTTATTTTGAAAGAATGTGCAACAATCAGTTTTTCCAAATTATCCACCGACTTGGGGTAGCTCTACGTGCTGAGGCGCTAAGCTAGCAATCCATGAATTCGGGAGGCGAAATGATATGAATCCCTCTGCCGGCAACCTTGAAAATGATTTGCAGTGGTTTCTCATTTTCAGTTGAGGCAAGTGCCGGGGTTGGTCCCTTACTATAGGCCATAACCAGTTCGTTCCGAATCAAATATCTTTCTTTCCTTTCTTCTTCTTTTTTTGTTTTTTGTTTTTGTGTCATCAGTCTTCTGACTGGTTTGATGCGGCCCGCCACGAATTCATCTCCTGTGCCAACCTCTTCATCTTAGAGTAGTACTTGCAACCTACGTCCTCAATTATTTGCCGGATGTATTCCAATATCCTTTCTTTCTTTCCTGTCAGATCCCAGTTATCTTAAAAATGCAGCCCCTCCGCTTAACTGAAAACAGCTGCATTTGAAGGTGAGCTGGTCATCGCTTCGGATCTTGGCACTAAGAGCTATATGATAAGTAAATAATAATCCAGTTTCTCATTATTTAAGCTCATGTGTGACAGATGCACACTTAAATGAGTAAATTTGGTAACGTATAAAATTGAGTAATTGCAGTTCTTTTGCGTCTGCGCCACCAAACATTGATTACTACTCTGGGCATATATTGGTTGAAAGCAACTATAATGACAGTCAACCAGTTGAAATCGATTTGCAAAAGTGAATAAATAAAACATGATTTTGCGACTGGTTGCTGCATATTTGGTAATTTTATGGTTTACGGTTGCTGCACGACTTGGGAACCACATGGAGCCCACCATTCATAAATTGTTCTAGCTTGTCGGTCGAACAGAAGTGTCACTATTCGAAATGCCATGTCGCTAATAACCACAGTGTCCCAAAAATTAGCGCTCTTCCATTCCTGATAACTTCCTCAGCTCAATTGCAAACTCACTCCGAAGTGAATACAATATTCCTCACTTGATGAAAACTCCGAGTTCATTTTCGAATAAAATTTCATATTACATTCTTTTTAAGGTGGTCTTTAACAAACAGCGCCCTTCATTTGACAGAATCCTTGCTACGTCCTGGTTTCAGTGATTGGTCATTTAAAATCAGCTCTGGACAGAGCATCTCGCGTACCTGCCTTACCTGATGGGAGCAGCTTTCAGCGTTACTCCGCGTTACACGAAACAGTATTTCCGCATTTGTGAAGTGAACCGCCGTGTTTGTGTGTAGCTAATAACCGAACAGTAGCCGCAAAGCCAACACTATATCTGCCAGTGACAGATGTCAACTGTAAAGTAATTTTAAACGTCCTATAGTCGATTTAGCTCCTATACTAGTAAAACTGGAAGCCGTACTTTTGGAAAAAATCATTAACTTTTATATTTATTTTCTTTCATGTCATTCACTTCAGCCGGTTCTAGGCGCTACAGTCTGGAACCGAGCGACCGCTACGGTCGCAGGTTCGAATCCTGCCTCGGGCGTGAATGTGTGTGATGTCCTTAAGTTAGTTAGGTTTAAGTAGTTCTGAGTTCTATTGGACTGATGACCTCAGCAGTTAAGACCCCTAGTGCTCAGAGCCATTTGAACCATACACTTCACTCACGTTTTTGTATGACCCACTTAACATTTCAGCACAATTTCCATAATTTCAGTCAGATAACTATGGTGGCAGCATATATTTTTTTGGCGTGAATAACCATATGGGCGTCATTAGCCCGGCTACAGCTATAATCGGACCGATATCCCAAAATCACAAGAAAAACTCGTTAAGTCACACCACACGGCAGGTGAAGGTGTCTGCTGAGATGATGTGCAGTGGTATGGGTAAACGGGAAAGAGATGGGATGACGTTGGGAATGAGCGTGCTTTCTCGGCCCCTCTCGGCTGCCGCAGACCCTGGGGCAACAACGTCGACGGTGGGGAGGCCGCCATCCGATGTCATTAGCGGCAATTTTCCGCGTGACAGATAAGAGGCGCGCGTGTTGTTGCGCGCCTGCGCCGCGCCGCGGCGCTGCCCTCGCCGGTGCCGGAGCGACAAGCACCTGGTGAAGGGGGGCGGGGGTCTGGGAAGTGCCGCTGCATAATTAATTGGCGTCGTCAGGCGCGACGCGGCGTCTCGCCTGCTTGTTCAGCCGCCTGCCACGACGCCTGACGACGGAGAGCGCCCAAGTGGGAGGGGACGTCGCCGAAATTGGATTCCCAGCGCCGAGGGTCGAAGCTCCGCTGACAGTCGCGACGCAGTCGTGGCCGCGGGCGTTCCCATCTCAGTGGACGGGCGCGGCGCGTTTCTGGCCTGGCCGCCAAGCATTTCACCTGTGCGTGACGTGTCTCTAGAGTAGCTAAGTTGACAACTTCGTCCTCAGAGCACATAAAAACACATCTGTCTGTCTCAGGAAAGGTAAAAATTACAGTCAGTCAATGTGGTGCGTACAATACGATACCCTTGGCGTAGGAGACACTAATACCTAACCATTCGTGTCACTTATATCCGTGCAGGCTTACATGTGCAACTATAATTTCAAAGACACTTTACAGTATTTGGAAGAGGATACTTCATATACCAGTGTCATGTCAGCCCTTTGTTTTCTATTCGCGAATGGTACAGGAGAAAGTTGAGTCTTAATAATCCACCATGTGCGCTGGATTCTCTCCGAGCTGGCCGCTGTGGCCGAGCGGTTCCCGGCGCTTCAGTCCGGAACCGCGCGACCGCTACAGTCGCAGATTTGAATTCTGCCTCTGGCATGGATGTGTGTGGTGTCCTTAGGTTAATTCGATTTAACTAGTTCTAAGTTGTAGAAGACTGATGATCAAATGTTAAGTCCCATAGTGCTCAGAGCCATTTGAACCATTTTTGATTCTCTCCGCTTTTACCTCCAGGGAGGAAGAAATACATTTGTCCACTCTTTTAGGCAAGTACACACTCGAAATAGTAGCTGCACAACGCCTCTCTTCCAACGTCTGGTGGCTTTTTTTTTTTTATCTTCTCTCTTCCCACTATCAGTCGTGTCACGTACAAGCTCAAGGCTGACGAGAAATATTCTATCAACATTTCAGTAAGCTATCATCCGTGCAGAATTCTCACACTGCATCTTTGTCATCCACATGCGATTTTTGCGATTAGTATTATATGAGCGTTCTACTTTTAACCACTCCATGTGCACGTTCAGTGCTATTTAATAGAACTGACTATTCCAGAGGTTTTTCGACAGTTGTGTAATCATGGAAGGACCAATTTTTTCTTGGGTAATACGTTAGACTTCTTTATGCCGAGTGCCAGCCACCAGTTTCTTCACCACCCGTCGATCCTATGCAGATCTTCGTGCATTTCGCTACAATTTGAAAAGTAGCACATTATTGAGACTTGCTTCCGTTTCATTTTATGATCATAATCGATTTATCAGACGCAATATGCGACCAGTTAATCCGGTAGTTAACTGTGCTGTAGAGCTAGGTGCATACTTTTATGGTAGGAGCTATGAAAACGTGATGCCGAGCTAAAATTAATTCAGACATCCTTTGAAACAGATTTATTAACAAACTTTCTTACTCGACAGTTATTAAAAACGTATAGTCCTATCCCTTTCCTTGTAGTATTCGCTAGCGAACAATTTCAGAAAAATATTAGATCCAAAACTCCTTCAGATGAACACCAAATGAAGAGACGTGTACTGATCAATTACAAAAGGTAATTACTTTACTCAAGAACAAATCTGCAGCATTAGAATACATCCGCCGCTACGTCAGTGGGTTTGAAGAGCAGCAATCTTTCAATACCACTTTATTTCACAAGCCAGTCTTACGCACATTCCTAGCGATACATTGCATACGTCATGAAATGGGCGTAATAAAACGTGAAACATAAATCATTCACCACATATGGATACAATATAACGGCCTCCACCAGAGGAATCTCAATGACAACCTCGTAATATGAATAATTAACGCCGGCCGCGGTGGTCTCGCGGTTCTAGGCGCGCAGTCTGGAACCGTGCGACTGCTACGGTCGCAGGTTCGAATCCTGCCTCGGGCATGGATGTGTGTGATGTCCCTAGGTTAGTTAGGTTTAAGTAGTTCTAAGTTCTGGGGGACTAATGACCACAGCAGTTGAGTCCCATAGTGCTCAGAGCCATTTTTTTTTTTGAACAATTAAAATAAACAAATGACGAGTTCCGAAATAGTGGAATTAATGGCGCCTCACAAGGCCAGACTCAATTACAATTTTGCAGGACGAACACTTAAAGTACGCAAATGGACGAGTACTCGTTAATAAAGTTAGTCATCTTCACGTGGAGTTATCCAGTACTCGTGTGTAAATGCACCAAGGGCGCAGCGACACTATTGTGACAAAAATTGCCAATTGTGCAGCAATCAGCCGCCAAATCATGTTTTATTTATTCACTTTTGCAAATCTATTTCCACTGATTAACAGCCACCATCGGTGCTTTCAACCAATATGTGCTCTGAGTAATAATACTGCCTTAAGCAGAGGTCAAACTTTATTAAACACACTGTGGTAGTGTGAGCAGGAGAGTAAGGACTTCGCTCGTGGGTGTCGTAGGTAAAGGACTTCGGCTAGCAGAGCCTTCTAGTACAGACCACTTAGGCAGGATCTGAAGCAGGCAGCTATCATTTTGAGATGACTTCTGACACAACGAACTGCGCGTTGTACCAACTACGTTGCAACTTGAGTTGGATGCAGGTGAGATCCATGAAGTTTGGGCAGAATAATTTGACAATGGAGTTCGATCACGCATAAAATTCAGCTGTTTTTAACAGTGGGAGCCGCTATACTTGCAACTTTCGGGGAGTTTCAACAATTTTATGTTACGTTGTCCGTTTTATTTCAACAACGGGAAAGTCACAGAAATCTTTCCTGCACTTTCTCCACTTGGCCAACCCTAATTAATTTTGCTCGGTGTATGCTAGTTAAGTTTATCAAACCTCCAAATTTGTCTTAGATGGAAATAAACATTTTCGTGATTGTTAGTAGAGTCTATAAGCCCGCATCTCGTGGTCGTGCGGTAGCGTTCTCGCTTCCCACACCCGGTTTCCCAGGTTCGATTTCCGGCGGGGTCAGTGATTTTCTCTGCCTCGTGATGGCTGGGTGTTGTGTGATGTCCTTAGGTTAGTTAGGTTTAAGTAGTTCTAAGTGCTAGGGGACTGATGACCATAGAAGTTAAGTCCCATAGTGCTCGGAGCCAATTTTTTATAGTCTATAATTCAGGTAGATAGTATCCTGATACCGTTCTTTTTGAGATCACAAATTTTTGTAGGAAGTAATTTGATTAATTTCGTAATTATATATATATATATATATATATATATATATATATATATATATATATATATATATACAGATAGAGAGAGAGAGAGAGAGATTTGAAGCACTCTAGTCAAGGAGCCTGGCCATTTAGCAATTGTCATTTAATTGCGTTGCACACAGATTAGAGGTCTTTTTTGGAGAGTGCTTTTTTCTGTGGCCACGTAAATTTTTGGATAGAAATTTGTAGTAAATATCCTTAATGCCTCAGTTTAACCACCGCACTTCTCATAAATTGGCAACCCTTGGACAAACTTAGGGCTTTAGAATCTTTTGAGACGACGTCAGGGTTTACTTTTAGCCAAATGCAGTTAGTGCTGGCACACTAGTTTATTTCTTAACATGTATAATTTTTATTTTTATTTATTACTTCTTCATTTGTTGCTTTAGTTGTTTAGTAATTGGGTATATGGTTTCAGTGTCATTCTTGACTTATTAGTTCACTTCGTTGCGAACATCGCTGATCGCTTTGGATGGGTTACTGATATTTTACGATCCCCCTACTTCATCGTTCTTTACTGTGCCCTACATGTGCTGTTACTGCAGTCATGCTACTTTCAGTCAAATATATATAAACTGAGCATAGCAAAACCAGAACCACTATGGTGCTAGGGATTGCGACATTGAAAGTCACTTGTTACTCGACGTCACCTATTCCGATACTGCTCTACATGCACCAGCATTTGTTCCACTGTTGTCCGCTCTTCTTGGGCTGCTGTCATTTGGCTTAAGAAAAGTCCAGACATGGCTCCCAAGTTATCGTTCAGAAAGATATGAGTCTGTTTGGATAAGATCTTTAGTGGTTCGTCTCGTCAGTACAGCTGGTAAAGGAATCGAATGTTTCACCTTTTCAAGTTAATCGGTAATCTGCTGCCTTACAACTCCAAACGTTTTGCTCCCAAAGTGAAGATTTCCTTCTGGCACCTTCTTTAGGAAAATATGTTCTAACGTTTTTCCCTTAAACAGTTCAAGATGCATGTGTCCCTACTTATTATAACCTCACGAGCTCGGCTTATGGTGATCATAACATTCTGACATTGCTGGAGCTCACCACCACACATTTGCACATTTTGAGCCCCGTCTTCTGCTAGTAGTAGCACCCTTTCCTCATTTGCTTGCACAAATTTTTTATCTGCCGCTAGTTTCACTCGATAAGTGTGCACTGTCTAATACCTAAATACCGCATGAAACTTCCTGACTGGTTAAAACTGTGTGCCAGACCGAGACTCAAACTCGGAATCTTTGCGGTCAAGTGCTCCACCAATTGAGCTAACCAAGCACGACTCACGACCCGTTTTCACAGCTTCAGTTGTGCCAGTACCTCGTCTCCTACCTTCCAAATTTCACAGAAGCTCTTCTGCGAACCTTGCAGAACTAGCACACCTGGAAGAAAGGATATTGCGGAGACATGGCTTAGCCACAGCCTGGGGGACGTTTCCAGAATGAGATTTTCACTCTGCAGCGGAGTGCGCCCTGATATGAAACTTCTTGACCGATTAAAACTGTGTGCCGGACAGAGACTCGAACTCGGGACCTTTGCCTTTCGCGAGCAAGTGCTCTACCAACTGCGAGAAGTGCTAATTCAGCGAGGTTCGGAGAAGAGCTTCTGTGCAGTTTGGGAGGTAGGAGGCTAGGTACTGGCGGAGTTGAAGCTGTGAAGACGGGTCGTGAGTCATGCTTCGGTAGCTCAGTTGGTAGAGCACTTGCCCGCGGAAGGCAAAGGTCCCGAGTTCGAGTCTCGGTCCGGCACACTGTTGCAGTCTATCGGGAAATTCCATATCAGCGCACTCTCCGCTCCAGAGTGAAAATCTCATTCTGTAAATACCGCATGTTTCCCAGATACTGGTATTTTTAACGATATGTACAATAACATGTTATCTGTTACAACACCCACTGCTGCACAGCGGTAGTAAAATTATAATTTCAGACTACGCGGTTCCACTACTAGTTGTAATTCTGAAGACAACTTTCCTTGCACATTCCTTAAATTCTTCACAAATTGCTCAGGTTATACCAAGACAGAATATAATTGAGCATTTATGGCTAGGAAATACCACATCTAGCTGTCTGGGAAACAAAATTCCGCTGCCCATGTGATGCACTTGCTGAGCGATGCCGGCTTTGAGGCTATCGATATTTGTTCAGAGATGCTAACCTTTCAGCGTTTTTGAGTCCGTCGCGAGGTGGCGCGTTAGGGAGCGGATCGCCAGGCGAGCGCGAGTGAGTTTAATTGGGGCGTGGAGAGAAGACGGTGCTATTGCCCAAGGAGGGGAAGTAACCCGGTCGGTGAAACGGAGTTTTGAAAAGGCATGGTACAGGAGACAGTTGTAACGGATGTGTCTTGAGATAGTCTACGCAGGCAAGCAGTTGGTGGCCGTTAACCGATTATTTTATGGGGAGATTTTAGTGGCGACCTTGCTACGGTCGCAGGTTCGAATCCTGTCTCGGGCATGGATGTGTGTGATGTCCTTAGGTTAGTTACGTTTAAGTAGTTCTTAGTTCTAGGGGACTAATGACCACAGCAGTTGAGTCCCATAGTGCTCAGAGCCATATGAACCATTTAGTGGCGACCTACTTCTCTAATGCTGTTGGACGGTTGTTTCGCCGATCTGATAAGGTGACGTCATTATGGTTATGTTTTTCACTGGGCGTTCACTTTCTGGCTTCAGTATTGTTAGTGTACCTCACCTGAGGCAAACTATTAGCAAGGCCTGGTTATGAAAATCTATGTTGTGGTCAGTCCCGTTGCTGTTTGTTGCACCACTTTGATGGAACTCTTGTTGCCTGGTTTCTAGCAGCTTAGGCATTCTGCCTTACCATCCAATCCGTGGAGCTGATTGTGTATAACGTTTTAAAACTGAGTTTCTAGTTTCTTCCAGACAATAAGGTGGATCTTGACCTGTATGATATACCAAAGTACCTTAACCCCGTAAGACCCTTGTGCCTAGGTTTGAATGTCAGTATCCACCAAGGGCTCAATCATCGTAAGGATAAAATATCATGTGGTGTTTTTTGGGAGCATCACGTGACGAAGTGAGCTCAATCGGTTACTTAAAATATCTCAACCCTGTGTTTAATTGTTACTTGTAAGCTAAATCTAGCAGTCGCAGTTTGTTTTAACTCCTGCGATACTGATGCTATACCTTTTTGTTTAAAGTTGTTTTTGATTATGTTGACGTAGCACTGTTTGTGACATTTGGTTGTAGCGTGTTGTTGCTGCGTCAGTACACGCGATTTGGTGAATTATAATTGTTGACTATTTGTTCGACATCTGTGCCTTGGTGGTCCGTCTGCGCTACACTTTCGGGTTCTCGCTTGTTCTTCAATCTCACGGAATTGAACGTTCCGTTAAGAACCAGGTGCCCCCAATAACAGCTCTCTGAATTGAGCGTTTAGGGAGCAGGTACACCCGGGAAGTGAAGTCGGATGCACTTACTGAACTCCGCGCCCTGGGTCGGGCCGATAGATCGGACCCGAACGGCACAACCAGGCGTGGCCCATGTTGGTCGCTCCGCAGGACGTTCATGTGCGCACTTGGCAGATGTTGTGAGCTGGGAACCATTTGTAAGAGAAGTGTCTGATATAGATTATTGCCTGTCTAGTCGGGAGTCCGTATGTAAGGTTACTCTATCTTTTCAATGAATATATGTGGGCAAGGTTTTAAAACTATCTGAACTTCCGAAAGGGCTTTAGCGTGCAATGTGTTCTGTTTTCTATAAAAAGATATTACCAGACTCATTTCGGAAGATGTTATACGTTTTAGTAACTAAAGTCAACTGTTTGGCTTCATGTATAAATGTTCTCTGACCAGGAATTCATTATTATAAATGTTTCCAGAATGAAATTTTCACTTGGCAGCGGAGTGTGCGCTGATATGAAACTTACTGACTGATTATCACTATGTGCTGGACCGAGACTCGAACTCTGTACCTTTGATTTTCACGGGCAAGTGCACTACCAATTTTTTTTTTTTTTTTTGTTCGTTTTCGTTCGTTGCATCTACTCGTGGCGGACGGGTCTTGAGCCGTGCTTGGGTAGCGCAGTTGGTAGAGCACTTTCCCACGTAAGGTAAAGGTCCCAAGTTCGAGTCTCGGTCCGGCACACAGTTTTAATCTGCAAGAAAGTTTCATTATAAATGTTATTTCTTCACTGTTTGTTAATGCAAAATACAGTTATTCGCAGTTCATTTGTAAGGTTACTCTTTATTTTAAGTGAGTATATTTGGACAAGGTTTTAAAAATATAAGTGAACTTACTGTAGCCCTTTAGGCGTTCAGCGTACTATATTTGTTCTTTTGTTTTTTTTTTAATATTGGAAGATATTATCTTTCTTCTCTGAAAAGTTGTTACATTTGCTTTGGTATCGAAAGCTAACTAATGGGTTTCATGTAAAATTCTTTCCTCCTTGAAATTTATGACAGTTGTTATCTGTTGACTGTGAACAATAAAGGGTGAATGCTGACCCCACCGAAAGATCCAGTCCTTCCGCTTAGTCCTTTGGGCGTTTTACTATACACCGAGGTAAAACTTTTTTCACTTGCAGTCCTGTTACTCCGCCACCGGCGAAGAGGTACAATACTGCCATAACTAGTATTCTTCATCTGTTTCGCTTGGCAGCTTCCGACAGAGATCCATATTACCTCCCCTCACCCAAGAAACCAGCTGCCTCTGAACAGCGATCATCATGTTGTTCTATTGTTCTTCTTCCCCTACTACTATCAACCCTGAGTCCTATACTACACCTTCAAATAAGCTGCACAAAACTATACACGTAACTGCGCTCTTGACCTCACTATATAACGAGATTAAGGTATCCCGACTTCCCTCTCCCCTTGCTAATTGTTTCTCTTCCCCCCCCCCCCCTTAATATTTCTTGCCATTGCTAGCACTTCGCCGGCCGCGGTGGTCTCGCGGTTCTAGGCGCGCAGTCCGGAACCGTGCGACTGCTACGGTCACAGGTTCGAATCCTGCCTCGGGCATGGATGTGTGTGATGTCCTTAGGTTAGTTAGGTTTAAGTAGTTCTAAGTTCTAGGGGACTAATGACCACAGCAGTTGAGTCCCATAGTGCTCAGAGCCATTTGAACCATTTGCTAGCACTTCCTCATGAATCGTCTCTGGCGTACCGTTGAGTGGTTGCAGATGCCTCACATGTGCGACTGTTGTCCTTGTTGACAACTGCACTTTCACATTCACCGGCGACGTAGTTTCGACTACCTAATATTGGTCCTGGTATCATGTTAAAAACATCTTTGTCTTTCACTTCGGCTTATATGGACTCGACATCACACACTGACCCACGTTATACTAAGGCAACATCCATACATTCCTCACTGCCTCCTCCTGTTTCTCCATAGCCTTTGTATTAACTCTTTCTACCCTGTTCCACATCCCTCTTACCTTCCTTTCAAAATCGGCGACTGCTCCTCCCTTTCTATCACTCTTCTGCCAATCATGTCGAAATGTAAAAGGCATCTTTTTACCGTACACTACCTCAGATGGTGCTAGTATGTACCTCAGAGTTATAAGCGTTTGTGACAAAAGCTAGGTACATGTAAGCGATTATCACTGTAAATAAAGTTCTTCGGAGCTCTTGACCGCATTGTCAATTAATAAAATTGTCCGACGTTTCGGCCACTATTGTATGTGGCGTTCCTCAGAGCTTTGTGCTTATCTAAATGCTGAATGTGAGAGACTTCAGATCCTACATACTACCGCAGGGAGCAGTTTACGTGATTTGACAGGGTACATGAGGAGATAGGACGAGGGGTGTTAGTCATTCTTTATTGGTCTTTATATTATTCCTTGTCATTAGTGGATAGAGAAGTGCTTGATTAGTGTATACATTATTTCTTACTGTCAGTGGAAACAGCTGAATTAAATACTTGCTGTAGCTGCGACGTAGCGCTGTTTACTTCCTGCCAGGTGCGGGCTGCAGCGTCTCTGAGCTCTGTGTACGCACGACCTTCGCGGTCTCCCAAGCCTGTATGAGTTGCTTTGGGCTTGCTGTCTTCTCGTAGCGTTGTCACTGTTACCAGTTAGGGGCCAGACGCCCATACTTGTCCTCTCTACTCATGTGGGGGGTTGCTGGCATATTTCTCTCGCCTCTCTAGTCTTCCTCCTCATTTTAAATGGCTGGTTCGCCAGTACTTGGGCTTCACGGAATATTAGCTCTTTATCGCACTAATTCAAGTGGTGGCATGAGCTGCCGAAGTATTCCGGCATAAGAAGCCACCCTTACATTACCGAAGGCCTTGTCAAAGAGTGCGGAGAGGCGGATAGAGATTCAGGGCACTCTATTGTCCTTGGGATGGGAAAGTGCCCTTAAAGGCTGAAGAATCAGCAATGATCAACGTCATGAGAATGTGGAAGGCAATGGAAACCACTGAATTAAATTGACTTTGTCATGATGATCTCTCCCTTGGCAAACGATTCCCGAATAGTCCCCCATTCGGATCTTAGGGAGGGGACTCCCAAGGAGGAGGTGACCACGAGAAAGAGATAAATAATCAGCATTGGCGGCCGAAGACTTCCGGCTTAAGAAGTCAGCCTCATTCTGCCAACGGCCTTGTCAAAGAGGGCGGAGGAGTGGATAGAGGTTCAGGGCACTCTCTTGTCCTAGGGATGGGAAATTGCCCCTAAAGGCGGAAGAATCAGCAATGATCAACGACATGAGGATGCAGATGGCAATGGAAACCACTGCATTAAAGACACGTAACGTGTATCCACAGGACATGTGGCCTGTTGTTGAAGAAGTGTCATGATGATCTCTCCATTGGCAAAAGATTCCGGAATAGTCCCCCATTCGGATCTCCGGGAGGGGACTGCCAAGGGGGAGGTTACCATGAGAAAAAGATTGAATAATCAACGAAAGGATAATGTTGTACGAGTCGGGGTATGGAATGCCAGAAGTTTAAATGTGGTAGGTAAGCTAGAAAATCTGAAAAGGGAAATGCAAAGGCTCAATCTAGATAGAGTAGGGGTCAGTGAAGTGAAATGGAAAGAAGAAACGTATTTTTGGCCAGATGAGTATAGGGTAATACCAACAGCAGCAGAAAATGGTATAACGGGAGTAGGATTCGTTATGAATAAAAAAGTTGGGGCAAAGAGTCTGTTACAATGAACAGGTCATTGATGGAGTTGTTGTTGTCAGAATCGATAGCAGACCAACACCAACGACGATAGTTTAGGTATACACGGCGATGCCGCACGCTGAAAATGAAGAGATAGAGAAAGTATATGAGGATAAAGGGAGACGAAACTCTAATAGTCATGGGGAACGAATGTAGTTGTAGGGGAAGGAGTCGAATAGGTTAATGGAGAATTTGGGCCTCGGACAAGGAATGAGAGAGGAGGGGGACTAGTTGAGTCCTGTAATAAATTCCAGCTAGTAGTAGCGAATTCTCTTTTCGAGAATCACAAGAGAAGGAAGAATACTTGGGAAAGACTGGAAAGTATTAAGGTAGATTACATCATGGTCAGACAGAGAATCCGAAATCAGATACCAGATTGTTAACGCTTACAAATGAGCAGATATTGACTCAGATCACAATGTGGTAGTGACGAAGAGTAGGCTGAATATGAACAGATTAGTCAGGAAGAGTCAATAAGCATAGAAGTGGGACACAGAAGTACTAAGGGATGACGAGATATACCTGCAGATCTCTAAGGCTATAGATACAGTAATAAGGAATATCTCAGTAGTCAATACTGCTGAAGAGGAATGGACATCTCTAAAACGGGAAAGCACACAATTTAGAAAGACAAACATGGGTTGATCGACGAAAGATGGAAGTACAAAGATGTTCAGGGACATTCAGAAATAGATACAAGACGCTGAGAAATCAAGTAAATAGGAAGTGCATGGAAGCTAAGAGAAAATGGCTACATGAAAAATCTGAAGATATGGAAAAAGAAATGACTGTCGGAAGGGCTGACTCAGCATACAGGGAGGTCAAAACAACCCATAAAACAACATAAAAAGCAAGGATGTAAACATTAAGACTGCAACTGGAATTACACTGTTAAACGCAGATGAGAGAGCGGATAGGTGGATAGAGTACTTTGAAGGGCTCTACGAAGGCGAGGATATGCTGATGTGATAGAATAAGAATAATGGGTCGATGTAGAAGAGATAGGGATCCAGTAATAGAATCAGAATTTAAGAGAGCTTTGGAGAACTTCAGATCAAATAAGGCAGAAGGGATAGATAACATTCCATCAGAATTTCTAATATCGTTGGGAGAAGTGGCAATAAAAAGACTATTTAACTTGGTGTGTGTACAATGTATGCGTCTGGCGAGATACCATCTAACTTTCGGGTGATGACCAGTTTGGCTTTAGGAAAGGTAACGGCTCCACAGAGAGAGTTCTAACGTTGATGTGGATAATGGAAGCTAGATTAAAGAAAAGTCAAGACTCTATCTTAGGATTTGTCGACCTATAAAAAGCGTTCGTCAATGTAAAATGGTATAAAATATTCGAAATTCTGAGAAAAATGGGGTAAGCTATAAGTACAGACCAATAGTACACAATACGTACAAGTGTGGACGATTAAGAACGACGCCCTTGGATTAAAAAGTGTGTAAAACAGGTATGTAGTCTTTCGCCCGTACTTCTCAATTTGTACATTGAAGAAGCAATGATGGAAATAAGAGAAAGATTCAAGAGTGGAATTAAAATTCAAGGCGAAAGGTAATTATACGATTCGCTGATGACATTGGTAGCTTGTGTGAAAATGACGAAGAACTTCATGATATGCTGAATGGAATGAAAAATGTAATGAGTACGCAATATGGAATGAGAGTAAATCGAAGTAAGACGAAATTAATGTGAAGTGGCAGAAATGAGAACAGCAAGAAACTTAGAATCAGGCTCGCTAGTTACGGAGTAGATGAAGTTAAGGAATTCTGCTACTTAGGCAGCAAAACAACTAACGACGGACGGGGCAAGTAGTACATCAAAAGCAGACTAGCCCTGGAAAAAAAGGCCTTTTGCGACCAAGAGAAATCTGCTAGTATCAAACATAGGCCTTAATTTGAGGAAGAAATTTTTGAGAACTTAGTCTGGAGCACAGCATTGTATGGTAGTGAAACATGGCTGTAGGAAAACCGGAACAGTAGAGAATCGAAGCATTTGAGATGTGGTGCTATGGACGTATGTAGAATATTAGTTGGTAAGGAATGAGGAGGTTCTGCTCACAAGGGAACCTCCCCATCGCGCCCCCCTCAGATTTAGTTATAAGCCGGCACGGTAGATAGGCCTTGAAAAACTGAACACAGATGGATCGAGAAAACAGGAAGAAGTTGTGTGGAACTATGAAATAATAAGCAAAATATGCAAACTGAGTAGTCCATGTGCAAGATATGCAACATTAAGGATAATGTGAGCTCATAAGCGTCGTGGTCCCGTGGTTACCGTGAGCAGCTCCGGAATAAGAGGTCATTGGTGCAATTCTTTCCTCGAGTGAAAGGTTTACTTTCTTTATTTTCGCAAAGTTATGATCTGCCCGTTCGTTTATTGACGTCTATATTCACTGTAAACCGAAAACATTTGATCGCAAGGGCATAGGTCAACCGATTCCTCTACAGGAAAACACGTCTGATATATTCTATACGACACTGGTAACGGCATGTGCGTCACATGACATTAATATGTTGTCGACCCACCTAACTTGTACCCTTGGCGAATGGGTAAAAAGATTCTTCTACCTTGCCCGACTTAGGTTTTCTTGTGGATGTGATAATCGCTCCCTAAAAAGTGATGAAAACATAAGAGTTTGTGACACAAACTGGAAATAAAATATTACACTTTTTACTCGAGGGGAGACTTGAACCAAGGACTTCTCGCTCGGCAGTTGCTCACGCTAACCACTGGACCACGGCGCTGCTATCAGCTTCCTTGATGTTGCCTATCTTGCCCATCAACTACTCAGTTTGTACATTTTGCTTATTTTTTCATAGTTCCACATAACTCCTTCCTGTTTTCTCGATTGAAATGTGTTCAATTTTTCTATGCCTATCCACTGTGCCAACTTAGAACTAAATCTTATTGGGGTGCGATTGGGAGGTTCCCCTGTCAGAATCGGAGAGGAAAGGAATATGTGGAAAACACTGACAATGACAAGGGACAGTTTAATAGGACATCTGTTAAGACGACAGGGAATGACTTCGATGGTAGTGGAGGGAGCTTTAGAGGGAAAAAACATCCAGCAAACAATTGGGGGTGTAGGTTGCAAGTGTTACTCTGAGATGAAGAGTTTGTCACGGGAGAGGAATACGTGGCGGGCCGCATCAAAGCAGTCAGATGACTGATGACCTTGTAAGAAAAAAAGACCGCACTCATCCTGGTATTCCGCCTCTGCTGGCGTGATGCATTGTCCCAGACAGATTTATCTTTCATGCTTTGCGTTTAGTTTGAAGATCGGCCGCCCCGTGTCACCTGCTACACCATCCACATTCGAAACTGATTTCGTAGACTCCTGCGGTGTTTAGCTTGTCGACCACTTCATTTGTTGAGCGTAGAACATCTTTTATTTTGTTACTGCTCCGAAAGATTGGTTTGCTGCCGGCTCGGCTGACAACTCTGCCTACACGTTCAGTGACCCCTTGTACTTATTTGTAATTTTGTAAATTTGTGGTAAGATCTTATGGGACGAAACTGCTTAGGTCATCGGTCCCTAAGCTTACACACTACTTAATCTTACTGAAACTAACTTCTGCTATGGACGACACACATACCCATGCCCGAGGGAGGACTCGAACCTCCAATGGGGGAGCCGCTCGGACTATGACAAGACGCCTCAGACCACGCGACTACACTACGCGGCAGGAGCTATATTCTGTGCCTCCTTCTGCTCATCCTTATTCCTTTCATTCTTTGTCGTCATAGTTTGATCCTGTGGGCCCTCCTGGTTGAAGTATGAAGAGCGAACTTCTTCTGGTTGGTATTATGGTTGGAGTTGGCGTGGAGGTACCTGCCAGTAGTGGTGGCTTTCCTGTATACTCTATTGCCAATTTACCATCAGGTAAACTTCCAGGTCGAGGAAAGGCAGCACCTTATTCTTTTCAATTTCCATAGTAAATTACTAAGCTGTAGACAGAGATGTGGGTGGAACTTCCGTAGTTGTTCTTTTCCATGTTGCCAGATGACGAAGGTATCATCATCATATTGAAGCCAGCAATCTGGGTCTAATGGTGCGGACTGAAGAGCGGTTTCTTCGAATGCCCTCATGAATATGACAGCTGAAATAGGCGAGAGAGAAAGGAACCTACAGCTACGCAGTCCGTCTGCTCATAAAATTACCCTTTCCACCTCAAATAGGTGATCGTTGTACAGTGGCGCACTATTTCACAGTTGTCAGGTGCCACACGTTCCTCTAAGATGATCTCTGTATTTGACACTGGTACATTCGTGAATAGAGACTTCACGTCAAAATTAACCCTCAGATCCGTAGCTAAAATACACTTCTCTTTTAAATTGTTACAAAATGGGTGGAGATCACAAGATCGGTTGCAAATGTGGACTGTCGTGTTAGGCGAGATGAGAGAGCCTATCAGCACACGGATTGAGGAGCATGAATGATATAACCGTCTGGAACAACGTGCCACATCAGCGGTGACAGAGCATCAGAATGAATGGAATAAAGAAGTAATATTCTGTGAAGCCCACGTACTGGCAAATCAGCCATTTACGGTGAGGAAGAAGATTAGAGAGGCGATAGAAATAGGCAAGTCACCCGCCAACCTGAACAGAGAGGACGGGTATAGGCTTCCGGATGTCCTTGCTGCCAGCAGTGACAACACTAAAGGAGGACAGCGCGCTCAAAGCGATTCAAATAGCCACCCGGAAGACTGCGGCGGTTGTACGTACACAGAGCGCAGGCACGTCGCAGCCCTCATCTGCCAATAAGTAAACAGCACCACGTCACAGCTACCACCCGTATTTAATTCGCCTGCTTCCGCTAATGGTGATAATGTAAACACTAATCAAGCACGTCTTTATCCACCAATGAAAAGGAATAATATAAAGACCGATGAAGAAAGTCTAACACCCCTTCTCCTCTCAGGTACCCCATCAACTCACGTAAACAGTGTCATCCATTCAGAGCTCAGCACAAAGCCCTGGGGAAGGTCACTTGCGATAGTGGCTGAATAGTCGGACGATTTCATATACTGACAATGCGGTCAAGAGCTCAGAAGAATTTTATTGACAAAAGCTAGGTGTGTATCATAATTTAATTGATTGGAATGCAATTAGTAATTAAACATTTATCAGTTTTTCTATGAGCTATCTCTGTCATATTAGCTTGCCTATGTAGTGGGTTAGTCTTTCCTTTTTCACCCTCAGCAACAGACACAATTCCTTCATCAGATTCGACTGAAGTCCGTCGCCTGGCCCGTTACCATCGACTGTGGCAATCTGAAATTCAATATCCACCTATTAATTAACGGCTTTGTAACTGGGATTGCCTTTTGGTCCGGCATTGGCAATTTCACGACATAATTTGAAAACGATTACCACCGCTATTCGTTTGAATTGTTCTAACACGACCACCCCTAATGAATCTAAAAGGTTCTGTTGCTTCTGGTAATCCTTATAACACTACCTTCCTTCAACTCAGATGGCCCACTGTACATAACCCACATAATTATTGACGTAGCGAACCATATGATCCTTATATCCTTTCCAGCAATATTTCTCTGCCACCCTTCTATTCGTCGCCCAGCATCTACCATGGCCTGACAAAATGTGATCATTTATCTCACGTAACGCTCCCAATTTTTACTCTGCTAGCGCCACCACACAATGTCCTCATTTTGTGTCTCTGCACAATAATCCTTCAAGCATGTAAAACTGTTGCTGTTTCGTATACTGCCTACCTCCCTCGTCGGTGTTCTGTGCTATTCGCTATCCCGCAAGGTCGTGACCCAGTGTTAGTATTACAGCTATCTTTCTCCTTAAACCGTCAGCATTTCCTTGTTACCTTCCCGTCTTGTGGATTACTTCATATTCAAATGCCCATCTCGTTAATATACTATACGGGTCCTTCAAGCCTAGTAAACACGTTAAAGTTGCATGGTCCGTTATCACCTTACATTTCCTCCAGTACAAAAAACATCGAAGGTATGTTAGTCCTTATATCATAGTGTGCATAACTCTCCGTTGTAGATTAATTTCTTTCTGTGGCGTTCAATTATTTTGATGGAAAGGCAACAGGATCATATGGGCCATCGACCTCCTGGCTCAAAATGCAGCCAAGTGTGTAGTTTAATGCATCACCTGACGATATAAATTCCTTCCGAAATTCCATTTCTTTAACTCGTTAAATGCTCCACGACTTTCTTCCAGCCACACAAACTTAACCCCTTTCTTCAACATTTTCCCTAACGGCCTTATAGTACGTGCAAATCCATTCATGAACCTCCTATAATAATTTGCGAGACCGAGGAAAGTTTGTAACTCCCTAACAGTTTGTGGTACTGAAAAATCCTGCACTGCTTGCACCAACCTCTGACCAGTCTTTAAACCAGTCTTACTTATGACGAGAGCAACTTCCTCCAGCGCAAAGTGACATTTTTCAGCGTTGGGTGTGAGACTTGCTGCCCGTCATCTGCTGAATATTTCCATTAGACGTTGTCTGTGTCCCTGCATATACCTTGAATGGACGATTATGTCATCCAAATATAAGCACTGGCATGATTTCAGTCCTCTTAGTACCTTGCCCAGCAACCGTTGGAATGACGCCGGCACATTTTTCAACCCAGAAGGCATGCACCCATACAGTTAATGTAGCCCATTTGCTGAAAAAGCTGCCTTTCGTCTTGCTTCAGGGATAACTTCTAACTGATGGTGTCCAACAAAGAGAAATACTTCCTTTTGGCTGAGTTATCTACGGTCTCCGCGACATTCTTTTGTAGTCCTGCAATTCAAATAGCGATAATCGTAAAAATACTTTAATACTTCTGCAAACTGTCCATATTCTTAGACATGATTTCAATTCAAGCCCCTCGTGCGCTATTACTTTCTTCTATTATTTCGTCAGCTAATTGTTGATCTAGGAACTTTTCTAAGAGTGGTAACAACGACCGTGGTATTCTATACGGTCTTCGTTTCCTATTGGAATCTTGTGTTGTGTTACCGGCGTGGCAGGTAACGATCTTTTCGGAAAAATTTGATCCTGAAATTCTAGCAACAGGTCCTCCAGCCGTCAACTCTGTGCTCCTTTCAAATTCTCCAGCTTCCAACAAAATGCAGTACTAGCAGCGTCCTATTCCCCGTCATAACTCACACCTCCTGTGTGGTAATATTCCTCACTAGAGATATCTAGTGTAGCTAATAACGTTCCCTTCAACAACTTTACATCTTGAGCGCCAAAATTATACACATTAGCGGATACCAATTTTCACCTCTCCTTAACTGTCCAAATAGAGTACTATGTTTCTCCAAACAACAGGCCGTGTCTAATACTTCACTACCCGCCAGTGGTTCTATTACGCCTATCATACCACCTGGTAAGTTCAGTTCCAGATTCACCCTCGTGATTTTCCGGTGCCTTTCGACACACTATCACGTGAATCAAGTCTTAATGCCATTCCTCGCGATTTATCTGTACAGCCTCATATACCAGACATTATTCCACACATATTAACATTGACAGCCGTTTTCCCTGGCCAGAATGTCTTCCCAATCAGTTCCACTAGCATGTCGTCGCAGGTCAATTACGGCATGATGTTGATGCAGCATATCTAATTCTAGGCTCGTGCTGTACCCCTGTCATACATGAGACACCACTTCCACACATTGATTAAGCTTGGTTATCCCAACCGAAAAATGCATCACTATTGACCTCAATGGTCGTACATTATTATCTCCCACCCAACGTAAATTATATCGTGGTGGGTTTCACTGTGTCCTACCTACCAATTTTCTGAAGGCTATTGACACATACGTTCCTTTGTCCATCAATACTTTATACTCTCTTCCATCCACAACAATCATTATGGCACATTCCGCCTTTGCGTTCGTTCTGACTCAAATTATTCCTAACGGTAACTCCTGTCGGTAACCTTGGGTTTCCTTTCTAACTTTAACGGACCAATTGTAATTCCCTACTCTACCGCCACCATTACCTCTATAGCCTTACCATTGACCAAATCGTACTCTACTGCCATTCCTACCAAATTGTTGACGATCGTAGTTACTTCAGTTGTGCTGTGGGTTCCGTAATTGATATCATTGCCTTTGTACACGCTCCGTTCGATCGCAATTAAAACACTTAATATTCGATGAAAATTCTTGTTTCCTCTCTCTTACCCCTGTCGAGATTTCTTTGTACTCCAGAGCCAACCTAACCCCTTCATGAAGATCCTTAGGCGCCCCCGTGCGCACTGTCCTAGATATTTCCAATGTCAAACCCCTTAATAAAGCATCGAGCGCAAGTTGCTCGGCGATTTGCAGCACCACTTTGTTCAATTCCTCGTTTAATGAGGACCTATATGTGGTAGCGTTCATTTTCCTAATTCTATCCGAAAAGTCTTCTACTGCCTCATTATCTCTTCAAGTTACCATCCCTAATTGTTCGCTAAGAAATTGTGCACCATTACGCTTGTTCCAACACCTGTCTCAACTGTTCAAAACTTTCTGCATTTCGCAATGCTTCTGTCCATCTTATGAATAATTATGCTTCTTCCGATAATCGTAACCTTCATTCTAAACAGATATTTAGCTGAGCAGCGCCTATATCAGCTGATGGCTTAGATCCATTTTTTTTTTTAAATGGCTCTGAGCACTATGAACTTAACATCTGAGGTCATTAGTCCCCTAGAACGTAGAACTACTTAAACCTAACTAACCTAAGGACATCACAAACAGCCATGCCCGGGGCAGGATTCGAACCTGCCACAATAGCAGTCGCGCGGTTCCTTACTGAAGCTCCTAGAACCGCTCGGCCACCGCGGCCGGCCAGATCCTCTGTAGATGCCAACACATCCTCAGACGCTCTATCAGAGAAAGGAGAAACAAGACTGCACACAGTCGGAGCCACTCCTAGAGTTTGCAACTTCAACACTTCGATTCTTTCCTGCTAGTTCGTTAAACATAACCACATTATCCGCTCTCAATTGAGCCAACTGTTCCACAAATGACTGCACCGCTTCTTTTCTGGTGACACATTGTGTTTCAGATTTAGCCTCTGCGTCCATTATCCAAGATAAAATTATATGCTCAGAACAGTTAGTCCCTATGCGTTTTTTCCTCTAATTATGAGCCTCCTGAACTCTCTACGTTGGCCGGCCGCGGTGGCCGCGAGGTTCTAGACGCTTCAGTCCGGAACCGCGTGACTGCTACGGTCGCAGGTTCGAATCCTGCCTCGGGCATGGATGTGTGTGAAGTCCTTAGGTTAGTCAGGTTTAAGTAGTTCTAAGTCTAAGGGACTGATGACCTCAGATGTTAAGTCCCATAGTGCTCAGAGCCACTTGAGCCATTTTTTTTCTCTACGTTGCCTAGGTGCATGACCAAAACGGTTACAAGTAACACATTTCAGCAACTGATTCAGCACAAGGCGCAGAGCACCCCAGTAAATTACACTGAGTGCCAAGTACAGAATCTAACCATTCATCTTGATCATTACCTGTAAATTGCGACAGATCCGCAGGTTTTTCTGGTTTCGTAAATGCAACTTCCGTAAAATCACGCCCTCTAAACTATGACCCCATAATTACCACCACAAAAGAAAGAAATAGTCTCACGTCAATGACGACACTGCGGGCTATGACTCGAACGACGTACTATGGTGATGGCACAACTCCCGCTGTTGATTGCTGTGACGTCGACCCTCCTGACATCACTCTGTATGGACAACCTTTGTAGCGGGTGCTGAGTGAGTGGTGATGCCGTAGGTGGCGGGGATCCAATGGAAACGCTGTGGGCGACGTAACAATAGAAGTTTATTACGTCTCTCCTAGTGAGCTCTAGACAGTGCGGCTGGAGTCGGCTGCTAGGACAGTCAGGCAGTACAGCATCATGACCATAGCCCAGTGGCGAACAAAAGACCACAGCCAGATCCGCCAGACGGCAGCCTCGCTGCTCTTCGCTCCCTGGTGGCGGAGGCAGCTCTGCACTGGTCTCCGTCCAAGCCCTTCTAACAGGCGGCGCACGGAACAAGTTCACTTTCCAGCTTCTAACCACTGAGCAACTGCGATTCTTGCCAAGGCACTGTAGTGAAAAGCCAGACTGCATCAAAACTAATGAGAATATCTGTTTGTACAAGTCGTAAGTTATTAGATGAGTCTGCATATCACCATCCAAACAAGGACCCAATGATCAAAATACAATAGAGACCTTTAGATCTTCTCAAGAACAGCATGATTTCTGATGATGAGGACAGCAGACTTCATACACAAGCACCAGCTCCTCCAAGACGATACATACTGCGTAAGATTCACAAGGATACCGTTTGTCTTCAACCAGTAGTTAGCAATATTGGGATGCCAACATACAACGTGGCTAAACATCTAGCTGCACAACTGAGACTTCATTCGCAAAATGTTGAGAACCACATTCGCAACTTGGAAGATTTCGTCCATTGGCTCAAAAACGTACAACATTTTTCATAAGATATTCTTGTTAGTTTCGATATGCTCTCATTTCTCACTCAATTGCTATAGCAGGAATCACTATTGCTCATAGGTGAGAAGTGGAAGAGCAACTTTTTGATATGTATCAGAGTGTGGCACACGTCCATCTTGACTTTTTTTTTCAATGACCGGTACTTTGAACAGACTGACGGTGTAGCAATGGGTAACCCTTGTTTCCAACTGCGGCCAATCCTTTTACGGAAGTTTTTGAGGAGAGAGCACTACAGTCAGTGGAGTTGAAACCTGCATGCTATGTGGATGACACATTTGTCATCTGGCTGCATGGTGCTGCAATACTGGATTCAGTTTTGCGGCACCTGAATTCTCCTGATTCGAAAATCACTCATATCATGGAGAAACATAGTGATCTATCAATCCTGGACCTGTTGATGAAGAGAAAAGAGGATGACAAACTACACCTACACACACACACGGACTTATAGTAAAGGGCACCAGCTATCACCATCCTGCACAACAGAGTGGCGTGCTTAGGAAACTGGTCAACAGAGAATGGGCCATATCAGATTCAACTTATCTGATGAGCTATACCACCTCCATACCATATTTTTAGAGAATGGACATCCCGAATGGGGTATTTGCTGTGCCTTATGCCTGTTGTGTGCTAGACGAAGTGAGAACAAAGAGAAATGGTCATCTTCCCATACGTCAGCGGTATTTCTTCGAAAATAGGTAGATTATCGGTGAAAAGTAAAGTTAACTGCATCTCCTGTCTGCCAACAAATCTCAGAGCTCTTTTAAGCTCAGTGAAAGATTATCTTGGTTTCAGAAAGTCCCAGCCTGGGCCTCAGCAGGAACAAACAACAGGCAGGCTGTCTGTGGCACCAACGCCTTCGAAGGATCCAAAGTGGTGACAGACGCAGCTTGGTCTTGAACCGGAGGGTGCTGCTGGCGTTATCGTCTCGCGGTCCAGGTGGTGCTCCAGCGTCGTGGTGCCACTATACAGTGATGACCACGTCAGATCCTGTCCTCAAACTCAGCCTCGTTTACACTCCGTTGTTGCTTACTTATTTCTCTAAAACCTTGTGCCTTGTCGAGTCGTCCCTAACAAAGAGATGCGCTCGAGTGCTGTCTGAACGATCCGCTAACTACATCGTTCTTTGCTGTGCATGCCAGGTTACCGCTTGCGCTCAACTATCCTCGCTCCGCAACTCTCCTGCGCATAAGTTATTGTGTCCTACATGTCGACACAACGTGGCTGCTGGCCAGCGCGGTTGGCTCCATGCAACTTTCATTCACTTCCACTACATATTTAATACTTTTGCCTAAAATACTATGTAGTGCCACTAGAAGAGAGTCGTTCTCGAAACGGATTAAGATTCCATCAGGAGGTTAAACATAATTGAGGATAAAAGCAATTTCCGATCGGAATGGCCAAGCTGTCTGGGTGACGTATTGAATATGTCTGATTCAGAGGGAGAAATACCGGTGAAGGAGACGGGAGCGAGTATCGGTGACGAAGCTATAGCTTCCATGCATGTAGATGCAGTAGTTCATACCATAAATTTTTCCTACGAAGACTGTAGTAGATCGGTTTTGCCATAACAAAGACGTTGTGTGAGATGTTGCAGTGCTTGGACACCAGTTGTGGGTAAAGACAGTAATAGGAAGTTAGATACAGTTCTGCATTTGTTATTAGCCGGGGAGGAAAAGAGGAAGAAAGAGGAAAAAGAAATACTAAGTCTGAAGAAGGAAGGAAGAAATTTGAAGAATCGGTGAACGAAAATATTGACAATACTACGGGTGAGATCGCGGAAATAAAAAAGATTTCGTCCTACTTGAAAGCTGTAGCGGCCGAGGCGAAGAAAGATTAGCTAGAATAGAAGCAGTAGCGCAAGGAGGTAGCACTTGTAACCAAGAGACAGGCTGAACTAGCCAGGTGTGCTGTTACACAAACGAAAAAGGTGTTAGCGATTCTCCATGGCATGGAAAGAAGATCGAATGTGAAACAGAGAAAAATATCTTGACAAACTAAATGACATTTAAAGCATAAAATAGTACGTTAACTCCTAACAAAATTTCTCATGAACATCGTTTGGTTGCAGATGACAAGCTACCTGTCAGAAATAATACGCTAGTGGTTCTGCAAAACCATGCAAACCGAATGTAAAGGTATTAACTGAAAGAATCAGATTGTTGTTTGAACTAAATATATCCGTAATCTTGTCATCATTTATTAAAAATGTTCACATTACAGATTAAATAAAACAGAAACCCACTGATGATGGCACAGAGGTACTGAAACATGTTTTGGAACTTGGAAAAAACGGTGTTCTGCGTAACTGGTGGACCTTACATCTACATCTACATATACTTGGATACTCTGCAATTCACATTTAAGTGCCTGGCAGAGAGTTCATCGAACCACCTTCACATTTCTCTCTTATTCCAATCTCGTATAGCGCACAGAAAGAAAGAACATTATCTTTCCGTACGAGCTCTGATTTCCCTTATTTTATCTTGGTGATCGTTCCTCCCTATGTAAGTCAGTGTCAACAAAATATTTTCCCATTCGGAGGAGAGAGTTGGTAATTGTAATTTCGTGAGATGTTTCCGCCAACAATTTTAACTGCAAACACGAAAACACAAGGACTCGCAAATCCAAAGGATGAACACACAGAAAAATATTTAATGGAATTATGAAAGGATAGAATTTTTGGGACGGAAGTGGGAAAACCTGACACAATTAAAGGGAGAAGAGATTGGAATTAGTGCCCGGTGCTTCTCAGAGATATCAGATCAACACAGGAATGTGTCAAGAGCATTAAAAATCCAGTGCGGTAGTCTTCAACAGGGAGAAGAAGTACGACCTAGATGTACGGAAGTACGAACGAAAGAAGTAAATTCGGATGTGGCGGAGCCTGTGCAGTTGGAAGGCGCACCAGGTTTTGCCAGCTGATGTGAGTTCCGTGCGGAAGTGTGGCACAGAGTCCGCGTCTGTGCATAACTGCATCCCACTGGGAAAATGTAATTCTCATATCTACGGAGAGAATAGTCATGGCAGGCGTGAAATCATGTCACAAAATGTTATTACCTCATAGTAGAGAAGAAATTCGTGTCCAAGAACATCGAGAACGAATAAATGTGAACGAAGACTTGGGTTTTGACATATAACGTTTTATGTCCGTCCAAAATTTCCAGACGTACCGCGAGACGGGGAGCTCATTGCATGACAATCTTCGGATAGCTCAGTGCGACCGATCTTTGTCACCATCTTGGACGGTACAGATCAAACCAGAATATAACTGCGGTCACATGGAAGTTTCGGTCGCCTACAAGATGTGCGCGAGTGCAACAAATTGCGGTAAGCACCAGGAATTTAGAAACGTTTTCCTCGCTATTTACTGGTCTAAATAGACACAAAAAATGGTTCAAATGGCTCTGAGCCCTATGGGACTTAATATCTCATGTCATCAGTCCCCTAGAACTTAGAACTACTTAAACCTAACATCACACACATCCATGCCCGAGGCAGGATTCGAACCTGCGACCGCAGCGGTCGCCCGGTTTCAGATCGAACCACTCGGCCACCAGCGGCCGGCAAAGAGTAGCAGGAAACGATAATTCAGGAGATTATATTTTGTAGAGACTTTGAATCATCCGGTTTCAAGAACCTCTAAAATTCATTAAGAAAAACGAATTTCTCGACCCACCATCAAGTGCAAGTTGTAAGTAGGCTGTTTAGGTTTTTTAATTGGTAACGCCGCCGCCACGTAGCGCTCTGTATGAAAATCACTGGCTGTGCCGTGTGCAGTCTGTGGCTGGTTGGCATTGTTGTAATACTCGCCATTGTAGTGTTGGGCAGCGGCAGCTGGATGCTAACAGCGCGTAGCGTTGCGCAGTTGGAGGTGAGCCGCCAGCAGTGGTGGACGTGGGGAGAGAGATGGCGGAGTTTTGAAATTTGTAAGAATTGGTGTCATGAACTGATATATATATATTATGACTACTAAGGTAAATACATTGTTTGTTCTCTATTAAAATCTTTCATTTGCTAACTATACCTATCAGTAGTTAGTGCCTTCCGTAGTTTGAATCTTTTATCTAGCTGGCAGTAGTGGCGCTCGCTGTATTGCAGTAGCTTGAGTAACGAAGATTTTTGTGAGGTAAGTGATTTGTGAAACGTATAGGTTAATGTTAGTCAGGGCCATTCTTTCGTAGGGATTTTTGGAAGTCAGATTGCGTTGCGCTAAAAATATTGTGTGTCAGTTTAAGCACTGTCCTGTATAAATTTTTATAAGGGGACGTTTCCAAGTGAATACTTACGTTTCTGTCACATGAAACTGCCATTTCACTACAAGCAGATGTTGGCGAGTACATGTGGTTAGTACACTGAAGCGTTTAAGAATATTCTCACACAGCTCGATTTTGCATTTGAAGCACGTAACGTACAAGAAAGAAGAAGAGGAAATGGATGAAACTTTAGGGAACAGCCAAATAAAAATAAAGGCAGAAGGAACAATTCTGAGAATGAGAATTCAGGAGGTCAGGATTACGGCAGTTAAACCGGAGACAGTCCACCAGCTGACAGGTGGCAGAAATCGAATAATTTTGCAGGAAACAGCAACCGACGACTTTTCGAAAGAAACTGGCGCGAACCGGATAAGAAACGACGGGCGATGGAAATTATTGAAGTACGACCTCCAAACCCAACGGAGGAACACCGCAGGGCTAACTCGACATACAATTGACTAGTTGTCACTGACGAACCGGCTCATAATTCATCCGTAACACTGTTCGGAAAGAGCCCGGTAAATGTGTTAGTGTACGAGGATTCAGGTCAGACGTTACTAGAAGACAATCCTGTATGAAATAATTAGTATCAAGATTCTTAGTCGTTAGGTGTATATAGCTGTCAATATGAATATTATAGGTAATAAGGTTTGGTCGTCTAATTGCGGGTCCCTTTTATTATGACGAGTAACGTCACCTGCTGTAAGCAGGCTGTTTAGGTTTTCTTATTGGTAACGCCACATAGCGCTCTGTATGAATAATCACTGGCTGTGCTGTGCGCAGTCTGTGGCTGGTTGGCATTGTTGTAATACTCGCTATTGTAGTGTTGGGCTGCTGGCTGATAACAGCGCGTAGCGTTGCGCAGTTGGAGGTGAGCCGCCAGCAGTGGTGGATGTGGGGAGATAGATGGCGGAGTTTTGAAATCTGTAAGACTGGATGTCATGAACTGCTATATATATTATGACTTTTGATGATATTAAGGTAAATACATAGTTTGTTCTCTATTAAAATCTTTCATTTGCTAACTATCCCTATCAGTAGTTAGTGTCTTCCGTAGTTTGAATCTTTTACTTAGCTGGCAGTAGTGGCGCTCGCTGTATTGCAGTAGTTCGAGTACCCAAGATTTTTGTGAGGTAAGTGATTTGTGAAACGTATAGGTTAATGTTGGTCAGGGCCATTCTTTTGTAGGGATTTTTTAAAGTTAGATTGCGTTGCGCTAAAGATACTGTGTGTCAGTATAAGCACAGTAATCCATTAGTTGTTCAAAGGGGACGTTTCACTGCTAGAGCGTATAGTAATTCTGTGAATGTGATCCTGGTACTTGAAAGTAGACAAATGAAATTTGCAAATGAGATACTTATTGTTATCTGTACGTATTTGTTGGGATTGAAATCATTTTACTGATCCAGAGCTGGTCTTTTCGTTTCTAGGGAATGTGTGTGGGTGAGATTAAAGTCTTGATCGCCTATTTAGTCAGCGTAAGGTGGTATTCCATTGGTAGTATTGGGTGATGTCAGTTTGTTTGTCTGCACCTTTTGGGTCTCTTTCGTTGGTGTTTGACAGTGTTCACGCCACAGATGCGTCTGAGACGTTGTTTTCGAGTGAAGGGCCGCACTGTGTCCGTAGTTGATCCGTTTTCGTTGCAGTAACTCCGACGTCATAGTACGATCGTGTGCTGTGCTCTTGTTGATGTAGCCCCGATGTCACCGGTCCTGGAAGAGGTGTTCGATTTCCAATTATGTCAGAAGGCTCACGTATATTGTACGCAGAGTGCACGTCATAATCACATGACGATTAGATACATCGAAGGAGGCAGTTGACCACGCTGCAGATTTGAAAGTAACGACACAGTTAGTTAAGATGGAAATTTACTAACACCAGGTAGGTTACCTCAAGGAACTGAAGTGCATTATATCTTGATCCATGTTGAAGAGCGTTTACAGTTATTTTAAATTTTACACTTAAGTTTCAGCAAGGAGCAGACGTGAGGGAGACGATAGCTACAGACGACAGCAGCCACAGGCAAGACAAATAGACAGACAATGCCAGGACCAGACAACGCACGGTATCCTGAAAAAGACACGATCTGTGTGGTTGGGGTTGTATGCTATGACAGCGGCAGCAGTAAGATTAAAATAATATTTGAAAAGCGGCGAGGGCTAGGCCATTATTTTAGAATGTTTCGTTTTCTGTTTGTTTCGTTGAAAATAAAATTTATTTATAGGTTTTCAGTAGCAGTGATAGCCAAGCCATTCCTCTGTAAGTTGCCTTGTTATGAGTGAGCCTTATTTTTAAAAAAAATTGTTGACAGATATTTTATTGCCGACCGTAGACCGAGCGACTATAGCTTAGGGATCCCTGTGGTTAATTTAATACTCTAATCGATTGCATGTGCATGATTAAATATTAGAAAAGTTTTTTAAGTTGGTGAAGTGTTATCATAACTGCAAAACAGAGATGATCGTCAATACGGAGGTGTATATCTATGGCATGCAGTCCGAATATTTGAGGAAGTAGTTAGGACAAGACACGTGACTAATGACCTCTAGTGCGATTAATATACACACCTCGCTTGAGTCCACTGACATCAACGTAGTAGTGGGACAAAGAAAGAAAGAATCTCATTCAGTTTGCTTATGTAATTGTGCAGTGGGCAATAGCTTCATATGACATTTTTAAAATTCATAAATATATTACTTTTGTAGAATAGTACTTTTGTGTGAGGTAGCAATGCTGAAGGAATACTGTAAATCTACTGTTGTAAAATATCGTTTTTGAAATGTGTTCAGATTTTTTGATACGTGGCACTTGAGAAGTGTGACGCCAAGCCAGTAGAGGTGGCATGCATCCGTGTGAGAGGACGGTGGCCTCACTGACATCAGCATACTGTGCGGTCAGCTGGAAGCACTCGCCGAGGCGAGATGCTGGCCCGCCAAGCGGTGCCCCAGTTCTAAGCGGCCTGTGGCGGAGCAGCTATCATAGCAGGCGGTACGCATCAGTCACGCGCCTCACCTTACTTGAAAGGCGACAGCACACGGTGACAGAAAGGGTTAGAGTCGCTGGTTTCAGCCTCTTGTTCACAGCAAGAACGGAGAGAGACTTCATTACGGCTGGAGGGCAGCTATCGCGTGACACTTGTCATGAATGGAGACCTCAGCGGGGGTCTGTAGTACTACGATACGTTACCCTGATCACTCCTTGGTTCATAGTTACTTATTTTTCTGTCAAATGATGTTCGAATACGATTTTTACCTCGAGTCATAGCCAACGAGTTTTCGAGACTCTTTCACACAGCAGCAAAGTAGCCAGCCAGTGCTGTTCTAAGGATGGACATTCTGTTTGAGCCTCTATTTTCTTGTTACGATAGCTGTTACTTCCTATCAACCGTGCAAACGAATCTGATTAGGACATTAGTATATCTTCCTAGATAGAAGATAACAACAATACTCCAGTTGTGCTACTCTACTGTCCCCCTCCTGCTTGGCTCCATAACGAGCCACAATCTCTCATACTTACTTTCTATGATTACCCATTTGCTACACAAAAACATATACAATTCCTGTGTCAAGCTACACGTCTCGTCAGGCATACAACGTCGACACTTTGTAGAAGATCTGGGCCATCCGGTCCAAAACCACCACACCACATTCTAAGGTGAACATTTGTAAGGTGTCAGGCAAATCGTACACCTTCCATGAAAACCCTGACATGATAAGCAAATCCCGTAGTATGTCACATAACTCCGAATAAATCGTGACATTAAATTACCCAAAGTAATACGAGTAACGAGTGAGCAAATGGAATACCACAGACTAACACAAGAATGCCTAAATGCATGTCATACCTTCCCACCATGAGACAGACGCAGTTCCGATGGGAGAAACGAGAACAGAAGCCGAGAGCAGAACCGTGTTAAGCTAGAAAGCCCTACGATGAGGGACGGACTGGACACCCACGTCGCCAGCTAACCACTAGGACGACGCCAGCTTCAAGTTTTAACGTGAGACTTTTTCGCGTCTCTGTTACTTTGCAAACCTTAAAAACATTGGCCAACCACGATAAGTATAACGTTTCTCATAGGATAGACAGAGTTTTTGTCGGCGGAGCTTACGATTAACATTGAGACCCTGATTGTTCAGATGAGAACAAAGCCAGATATTTTTTTAAACCATCTTCGGTAAATTGTAGTAAGGAGAAGTTATTTAGTTCCGAGACGGTGAGCTGGATGGCTGCTGCGACCGCCGCCGCCCCCTGACGAACACCAACAAGGTAATGAACGCACACGATGCCGCATTTTTGAGCGCATAAAGCTTCACTCAGAACTGCAGAAGTCTCATCTGTTACACCCCCTTTTTGCGTAATACTAGTGTCGATCGTTAATTAAAGCTCATGGTGTTCACATTTGCCACTTGAAGTAAAGATATGAAACGCGATGATTTTTCTGTTAGAAAGTTATTGAGAAGCCACATCAGCCACTGTAATTTACGACAATTTAGATAAGTGATTAAAGATAATTGAGGGTCACTGTAGACCATTTTGATAGTTTTCTCTTTTGTGAAACTTAATTTAAGCCTAGATTATAGATGTGATGTGGCATAGGTCATCCTTAGATCCATTGTAGAACTTGGAAACCCACTCAGGGAATATTCGTTCACATTTTTGTTCAACGCAGTTGGTTTTTACCATCCTGTACTAAAACATTTCCTTTTATCAATAGTGCAATTTATAAACCATGTTTTGTGAGTAGAATAAAATTTCCAATTGTAAACTCAACTGCTTTTTCGACGTTGTTTTACCATCTAAATAAAAATAGGAAAGCCTTGAACCCCTTCCACTAAATTTAGTTAGTATCAAGATTCTTTTACGGGGAGTGCAGTGGAGCTGACGCTGAAATCATTAAGTATTTGGTTATATCATCGCTAGTTTCACTGAACTCTTCTGAATTCTACATGCCATGTGTGGTCTGGCGTCTCCTTACCAGCAACAGGTCCCATGTTCAAACTAGTCAGTTCCCTAAAAAACACGCTCAGAGCGTCGTTGCGCGGAAGTGGTAGGGAGACACGATACAGAACAAACAGACACCACCCAGAATGTTAGACATTAGCTGCTCACAACGCTCTCGTTGCCCGGAGAGACTCCTGAGAGGAAGCCATCGCCCCAGCTCCTAAAAATGCCACACCTGAGATGCACAGCAACTTCAGACCCACTTTGCCAATCAAGACAGGTCCAGAAGATTCGCGAGTGGTGTGAGAATATGTGAAGGTATAAATGTTCCACCGTACCATCAGGCACCGGCACGTCGCCCTGGAAAGTTATATAAGAGAGGGCTGTGAGATGACGTCAGCCAATAGTATGCTGACTAGGACAACACCACGACAGAAGCGGCCTCTAACCGAAGAGAATATAAGCAGCCGCTCCGCCTAGCCGCGTCCGCACTAGAAGACAACTCGTCATCCAAACGCTTTAGCCGTGAATTGTGAACTGTATTATTTGCTTGCATGGAAATTGTATACATCGAAGAACATTGATTATTTCCATGTCGCCATTTGCTTACGACCCATCTTGGTAAATTCGCAAAGTTAAGTATTGTCAACTTAATTTACTGTAATAAACGCCATCAATATGACCAGCTAGAATTGTTGTCTAGCTATCCTACAAAACAGCTTCCTAGGCACCCTAATTAGACGAGTGGGAGGGACACGAAAAATAAATTCAATGTTTGTTAGCAAAGTGATCTCACGAAAGTGATCTTCCACACGTTCTCTAACTCTGTTTCTCTTTCAGCAAGACTGTCAAGTCGTCATTGAAATTGTTTTTGAACAGATGTGTGTAATTTCATAGTTATAATGAATGGCTCTGAGCACTATGCGACTTACCATCTGTGGTCATCAGTCCCCTAGAACTTCGAACTACTTAAATCTAACTAACCTAAGGACATCACACACATCCATGCCCGAGGCAGGATTCGAGCCGGCCGCGGTGGTCTCGCGGTTCTAGACGCGCAGTCCGGAGCCGTGTGACTGCTACAGTCGCAGGTTCGAATCCTGCCTTGGGCATGGATGTGTGTGATGTCGTTAGGTTTAAGTAGTTCTAAGTTCTAGGGGACTAATGACCACAGCAGTTGAGTCCCATAGTGCTCAGAGCCATTTGAAACAAGGATTCGTACCTGCAACCGTAGCTGTCGCGCGGTTCCGGACTGAGCGCCTAGAACTTCTAGACCACCGCGGCCGGCAGTTATAATGAATCCATAAACTTACTCTATGTTCATTAGTACTGAAGTCTTGTGGTCCTCAACATGAACGTTTAGATAGATTAGTTAGTCTAAATAATTCTTCACACAACAACACATACACAGACACAGACACAGTTTGCACTGATGCAAGTTTCTCACGTTGACACAAGTAGGTAGATGATTTATTTGAAAATAATTGTATCGCACCTGTTGTCACAGCCACAGTACAAGTAATCACATACATAGTTTCAAATACTGTACATGACATCATATGTAGTAATATTTTTCACTAACAGATCGTCTTTAGTTGTATATGGTATTAAATACAAAATTTACAAGTGTACGCTATAAGCTTTACACTGACACATTATGTCACACAAGTACACTTCATTACACGATCTGTTGAGCATGTATATTGGTAAATATAGGCAGTTTTAAATCTTTGTCTCTTATGAAGTCACCGAGAGAGGTGGCGAAGTGGTTAGAACACTGGACTCACATTCGGGAGGACGACGGTTCATACCCGCGTCCAGCCATCCAGTGTTTAGTGTTCTGTGATTTCCGTAAATCGGTCCAGGTAAATGCATGGATGGTTCCTTGAAAGGGCACAGCCGATTACCTTCCCAATGGTTGACACATGCCGAGCTTGTGCTCCATCAACAATGATCTCGCTGTCGAGAGGTGTTAACCTCAATCTTCCTTCCTCCCTTTCACTTACAAAGTTAGGGAATTGAATGCATTACAGATTTCTTATTTTGTGAATACACGAGTTCAGTGAGACAAACAAATTTACTCAAGTACAGAAGTATATGTAATCTGTGCGTATTAGCCATGTGAATATGAATACAATCTAGATACCCTTAACTCGGTGCCTGCTTGCTATTGGATCTGAACTGCTTGCAGACCATAATTTTTTTAAGATGTCTATGTGTGAGATTTTTAGAGTCTGCATTTCTCTAAAATACTTATTGCATGACAGTGTTTCCGATACATAAATCTTTCCTTGATGTTAATTGGTTAATTCGTTGGTGGGGACCAAACAGCGAGGTCATTGAGCCCATGGGATCAGGGAAGGATGGGGAAGGAAGTTGCCAATGCCCTTTCACAAGAACCATCCGAGCATTTACCTGAAGCGATTTAGGGAAATCACGGAAAAACTAAATCAGGATGGGTGGACTCGGGCTTCAACCGTTGTCCTTACGAATGCGAGTCCAGTGTGCCAACCACTGTGTCACCTCGCTCATTTTTTGTTAAGGCTTAGCAATGTTACTTCTTATCCTTCCATATGACTCAGTTGTTAAGTGGTGGAACAAATGAATCATTGAAATTGTTTTTTGTAAATGTCCCACTTCATGAAGTAAAAGCATTTCCTGCATAACCATTTCTCGCGGGGGGCAGGTTGTGAAACATAGCACGTTATCCAGACTTGCTTCTGATCTACTTTAAGATAATAATCGAGTTGAAACTTCCTGGCAGATTAAAACTGTGTGCCCGACCGAGACTCGAAATCGGGACCTTTGCCTTTCGCGGGCAAGTGCTCTACCTGCTGAGCTACCGAAGCACGACTCACGCCCGGTACTCACAGCTTTACATCTGCCAGTATCTGTGAGTACCGGGCGTGAGTCGTGCTTCGGTAGCTCAGTAGTTGGAGCACTTGCCCGCGAAAGGCAAAGATCCCGAGTTAGAGTCTCGGCCGGGCACACAGTTTTAATCTGACAGGAAGTTTCATATCAGCGCACACTCCGCTGCAGAGTGAAAATCTCATTCTGGAATAATCAAGTTATCAGACGATATGTTGGAACCAGTTAACTCGACAGTTAATTGTGTTGCACAGTTAGGTGCATATCTTAAACGTTATTTTGACAGTGGTTGATTTTTGGATTTGGTTGTTGGACGGAAGCATTTTGCTGAGCATGATATCGCTTGCTGGGAATATCCGTGGGACGAACAGAAGTATTTTGCCTTACCAAAGGGAAGAAAACTTTTACGACCCCCAGTGGGGGCAGCGGCGTTAATTCAGTGAGTGTAATGGAACTCCGCCCGTGCCACGTTCTCGCTGGACGGACAGAGGGGTGCGAGCAAGCGTTGCGTCTGGCTTGTATGTGGTCTGCATTAGCATGCCACCTTTCGAGAGGCCAGTACAATGTGAAGCTATTCTGTTGTGTTGGGCAGATTTAGTCTTACGAAGCCTGAAACGCCGGCAGAGTGTTGCCAGCGAAACTTTAGGGTCTGATCACGGGGCAAACATTCCTGAAGTGAAACGGCGACGCCACGTTCTGTTCCCTTAACTGGGCGACAGCTCATGAGAAAAAACTGTTGAAAGAGAAGTGAATGCAAGCTAGAAGGTGTCTAGAAAAGCATCGGCCCTCGTCTGTGTCCCTCTGAGAAAATACAGAAGAGACAGTCTGCGATAGGGCACGCCATGTTAGAAGTGGTGCTTCAGAATTGTATGGAGAGGCATTTTCTGATGCTGTAACTCGTGAAATTAGAGCAGAAATACGGAACTACACTCGCATTGGTATTCTAACATGTTTTACTGACTACTCCTCTTGGAGTAATGCGGAAATTTTACAGAGAGAAAATAGAGTAAGAACTCTTCGCCTGTGGGCAGTGTGCAGTAAAGACACTACGGCCCTAGGAACTGGAGAATGAAGTCCTTGCCCAGTGTCATCACAGAAAAAGGACTTCGGGCAGGAGTGTCATCGAGTAAAAGCAACCGCTACGGGAGCCTACTTGGGCAGGTTTCGGAGCAGGCGGCGGTCCGTTCGAGATTACTGCTGGGACGGCACACTGCTTGTTTCATCTTGGAGCTTGTGTTATGTTCAGGTGAGACCTTCGCGGCTTAGGCAGAGTAATTACACAGACGAGTTTGTTCACGACTAAAGCTGAGCTGTTTTCAACAGCGACAGCCACTCTACTTGCAAGTTTAGGGGCCACTGATCAGTGAGGTTCAACCATTTTCACTTTTGTGATAATTTATTACCCTACGTTATCCATTCATTTCATTAAGGGGAAATTCGCGGGAACACCTCGCCTACTTCCTCCACATTACTAACCCTAATTAATTTTACTCAGTGTATCTCAGTTAAGATTATAAATCACTATCCAAATTTTTCTTGATTAGAAATAAACATTTTCGTGATCCCTAGTATGGTCTACAATTCAAGTAGATAGCAACCTGATATCATTCTTTTTAAGATGTCATGAAACTTGGGGAAATAATTTGATTAATTTGATAATCAGAGAGAGAGAGAGAGATGTGAAGCACTCCATTCAGCGAGCCTCGCAATATAACAATTTGCCTTTAATTTTGTTTCACACGTATTACAGATCGTTGTTTGGAGTGTGTTTGGTTCAAATGGCTCTGAGCACTATGGGACTTTACTTCTGACGTCATCAGTAACCTAGAACTCAGAACTACTTAAAGCTAACTAACCTAAGGACATCACACACATCCATTCCCGAGGCAGGATTCGAACCTGCGATCGTAGATGTCACGCGGTTCCAGACTGAAGCGCCTAATACCGCTCGGCCACCTCGGCCGGCAGGGAGTGTGTTTCTCGCTGCCGACGTTGATTCACTTACAGCAGGTACCTCATATCATTTTAAACACTGCATTCCCCACACTTTCTAGCTTTACGACATCTCATTACACTAGAGAATGATCCGGCAGCTGTCTCATGGAGTTTCCGAAGTTAACCACTAAGTCATTTATACTCTGGGGTGCACAACTTGCGGACGAAAGCATCTTTCGCATGATGCAAAGTAACATACGTCGAAGAAACGTGGATCACAGACGGCAAGAAGTACTACTTTATAGTACAGAAGGCATCTGAAAGAAATACTCAATTAGATGAACAGGTGTGACACTTTTATTCAAATGACACTCAAGTCACCGCATGTGATGAGGCAGTGGACATTACAAAAGGTGGGATACGGTTCCGAATAGGGTATTGTTCATCACAGACGGCAGTGCAAGCTCTGCATCGTGCTCCCATACTGGCCACAAGGTTGATAAGGAGCTCCTGTGGTGGGGTTCCCAAATCTTTCACCGGCGCAGCTGACAATTCCCATTGTGACATGCTACAATAGGTCCCTCCAACGCGTGCCTCACGTACTCGATAACATTTAAGTCGGGGAAACGGGAAGACCAAACCATCCGCTGAATATCCTCACCTTCCAAGAGCTTCTCCACCTGGGCTGTTCGATACGATCGTGTATTAGGGCCAAATGCACATGAGGGCCAAATGTACCCGTGAAAAGAAGCTCCTGGGGAAGGAGTACAGTGCCACAACAACGTCGGCTACTGAGTGCACCACGTTCAAAAGAACTGGAGTTTTACGGTTCTCTACACCACAACACCTGGACCACCAAAACCATCATGTTCGACATTACCTGTTCCCACATACTGACAGCATTCTGGAACATGATGTAGGGTGGTATAATGTTGCACTGGCACATTGACGTCCAAATCTTTGAACACGATACACTGACTGACCGGTCAACGGTTTTGTGACACTGAACTCCTTCCTAACGTTCGACCGAGCGAGGTGGCTCAGTGGTTAGCACACTGGACTCGCATTCGGGAGGACGACGGTTCAGTCCCGCGTCCGGCCATGCTGATTTAGGTTTTCCGTGATTTCCCTAAATCACTTCTGGCAAATGCTGGGATGGTTCCTTTGAAAGGTCACGGCCGACTTCCTTCCCTGTCCTTCCGTCATCCAATGAGACCGATGACCTAGCTGTTTGGTCTCTTTCCCCAAACAACCTAACCCAAACCAACCAAACTCTACCGGTGGTCCTTTCAGGGGTACATTCTGCTCAGACTTCATTTTTATGAATGACAATGCGCAACAGACCGAGCTCCTGGAACGGGAATATATTGGTTTAACCGATTGCCTGCCCCTTCCTCCCATTGAACACATGTGAGACGCACTGGGGAGATGACCTGCAGCCCTTCCAAATGCGTCAATGATCATTCAGCAGTTGTTAATCGCGCTGGCGGAGAGACAGGATCTTTACGAGCCTTGTCTCCATCTTGAGAGTATGTTGCGGACCATGCATTGCCTTTCACGGTAATGACAGATACTACTGACAATCGTGTTCCAGGGGGCCACAATGAATCGCGGTGCTGCAGTGCAGTTATTATCATTGAATGAAAGTGTCATTCATCTAATTCTGTATTTCTTTCAGTTACTTTCTGCTCTATGGCTTTTTTGTTGTCTATGTATGGTCCAAGAACCATCTAGCTAATGACATCTGACAGTGACACGCAATACGGAAGGTACTTTCGCCCTTTCGTTTAGCACACTTTTGAATAATTGTGATTATGTATGAGCTATAGCATTTCCTTGAGGTACGCATAAAGTTAATTGTACGACGTTAAAAATGCACAGGTGTCGTCAGCTTTTAACGAAATATAGCCGGCCGCTGTGGTCTCGCGGTTCTAGGCGCGCAGTCCGGAATCGTGCGACTGCTACGGTCGCAGGTTCGAATCCTGCCTCGGGGAATGGATGTGTGTGATGTTCTTAGGTTAGTTAGGTTTAAGTAGTCCTAAGTTCTAGGGGACTAATGACCACAGCAGTTAAGTCCCATAGTGCTCAGAGCCATTTGAACCATTTTTAACGAAATATAGCATGCAGACTCAGACAATTTCAATGTTTCACGACTATTGAGACGCAAAGGGTAATTTGAGTAATGTATACTGCCAAGAGATGCATACTGTAAGAAGATTTAAATGAATGTAGGTAGCCTTAGTTATTCGGAGATTAATAGGCTTGCACAGGAAAGAATAGCGTGGAGATGTGGATCAAACCAGTCTTCAGACTGAAGACCACAACAACAATATTATGTAATGCCAAGCAGTCGCAGCTTTAGGACACAAGATGTGGGAAGTGACGACTAGGAAATAATCAACAGTTTTTTATGGGCGGAAATACAGCCACTTCACACTTTTTGTAGAATTTCGTTTTAATGAATGAGGCTGTTCTTTCATTCCACATTTAGAATTCGGCATCTGTGACACTTATCTGCTATAATTGCCCTTATTTCTTATTAGAAAAATGATTACATGTCGTTATTTCCACGTTTCGTGGTGGATAGTGACGTGTTTGGCAGCTTTTGAGTAATGACGCTTGATAATACACATGGGACAAATTCATCTCATCTTTAATGAAATGATGGCTTTTATATTTCAAATAAAAGTAGTCAAATGGTTCAAATGGCTGTGAGCACTATGGGACTTAACATCAGTGGTCATCAGTCCCCTAGAACTTAGAACAACATAAACCTAACTAAGGACATCACACACATCCATGCCCGAGGCAGGATTCGAACCTGCGACCGTAGCAGTCACGCGGTTCCGGACTGAGCGCCTTGACCGCGAGACCACCGCAGCCGGCTAAAAGTAGTCCCACACTAGAAAATGACTTGGTTCAAAATACATAGAAATGTTACGACGCACATTAAACAGAAGGAACCGAGAAACGTCTGTGTTGAACAGTGTGATGAAGGAGCTTCCGTGCCTATACCTATCACCATAATAGAAGTTTCTCATTTCAATGTTGCTGAATTACTTAGAAAACGTCACAGTTGGTATACCAGTACTTCGGTCTTTGCGCACAACTCTTCTAGCTACATCTTTCTTAAAGTGAACATTAAAACTCAATCTCCCTCTGTTTTCCTAGCAAGAATTTCCTCACAGAGCAGCAAATATTTCACATGTTGCTAAAAAGTGTTAGATGACTCATGGATTGTCACCGAATACTGTCGATACACTACAAAGGGAAATTAATCTGATAACAGTTCTGAGAGACGTTAGGTAGTCTGCTCCACAGGTTGTGTTTACACAGCTGCTGCCGACTTCTCACCGAACGTGGCTACAGCCGTTCCCAATTATATCAAACGATTAGACCCTGTTTCTAATTGCAGAATGAAGATATTCTTAGACAATTACACTATGTGATCAGGAGTGTTAAGACACTCCGACGTAATACCGAATTGTACACTAGGTGTCACGTGAGGCGGAGCTGCCACGATAAAAAATGGCGAGGAGTGTTGTGTTGTCTTGTAAGCCACGTATTTCAGCAGCCAATGCTTAGCGACACTTGAGGTTGTGTAAAGAGCTAAGCCGCTGGAGAGTGGACGGCAGGAATCAAAAGGTTTGGAGTGAGGACTCATGCTGTACCCTATGGCAACCCAATGGTAGGTTTGAATTTGGCGAATTCCTGGAGAAGGTAAAAGGCCATCAGTGAAGTGTGAAAGGGATGGTGTTGCGCTTAAGAAAACTTTAAATGTGGAAATATGTGAACACATTTTACAGCCTTGTGTAACTCGTAAAGTAGAGGGACTTACGGAGATGATGACGGTTTTTGTAGCATGACAATTCATTCTTTCATAAAGCACCATCTGGCAGTCAATAGCTTGTGTACCCCGCTCCAAACACTAGCGACCTTCGCTACATTCTCTGGTTTCTGTTCTTGAGGAAGTGTCATCTGCCATTCCTCCACAGACTTGCGGACAAGTCATTGAATGCGTCCCAGCACAATTGAAGCCACCATAAAGGTGAACAGAGGACGCACCCAATTCTAATTTCCACTAATAGGGGTCCAGTTACTTTTGATGAGATAGTGTATTTGCACAGATAAGATTACCGAGAAAACATCTTTATTACTTAACAAAAGACAGTACTTGCATAAATATCTAGATTTTCGTGGCCGTTGTCGTTGATGACAAAATTTTCTCAGTCGTCACGTTTCTCTTCAATGCTCGACATTTCGATTCCTTTGTTGGGATCCTCTTCGCGATTTTGGTGGCCCTGGTGCCTGTACACTATCGACAGGCACTGTGCGTTCATTTACAAGAGGATATTTCCCATCTTTTTTTTTCTGAGAAGGAGTTACGAGGGAAACATCTTCATGTTACTGTTGGTGGGCCGACGTCATTGGACAAAAAGTCAAAGAGAGGGGAAATCCAAATTATTCCTTTGAGCCACGTCGGTTGTTTCTTTGAAGCAGTTTATGTTCCTCGGTCGCCATGGTTGGGTGTTTATATCCGTAATATCTAGTAGCCACGAACAGGGATCTAATCCTCAGACGTTGAAGAAGTTTCATAAGAAATGGAATGCTGTATGACAATTTTACCTTCAACATGTGTCTTGTATATTGCAAATATGTCAAGGAATCCATTTCTCATATAACCGATTTAAAAAGGAGGAGTGTAATCCTTGATAAAATTACATACAAGGAGCAAAGTTGCACTTTATTGAAAATGAAAGTAGTTTATTTGGTGCTGAATCAGATTCTGCTACTGTTCTAAGAATAATATTCTTCTTTTTCTAGTTCCTCGCCATAATAATTGCTATGCTTCTGCAGGAAGATTCTTTAATCCTACAGATTACGAGGGGAGACGGGTAATGACAAATGCACCTCCTTAACAATTTTATCATTGTCAGTGAAACACAGAAATGTCCCATTTTAAGTTATACCTATAAATTACGAATCAGTCCTTTTTGTACCCATCCTTCTTCTTCTCACATTGATACATATTTTATTCCCTCTATCATAAATAATCTCTTTTTTGGCTGTCTGACTCTGTGACGTGTAACACGAAAATACACTGCTGAATGTAGCTTTATGTTCACGAACGATTCATGAATCTAAGATTGTCTCTGCAATAGAGGAGTCACAACATTTATTTGTATTTATCGCTACTCCTAGCACTTTAACGTATACATGCTTAAATATAAACAGATCTTTGTGTCTCTCACTATTAATCACACTGAGTACGAATGCTGAGCCTGGAGCAAGTGACCCATCAAGTTTTGTTTGTTTGAAAGGGTGGACAGTGTCATGGCACCACCGTCCAATCAACGGAATGCAGGTATGTGCGTTGGTAGGAGACGTAAACTTTTGTTGCCACGCTTAGAGGAGAGAAGACAACGTGTGGTCACCAGTGGCATACGCAGCTGACCGCGATGTCCGGTTTGCAATTTTTTTAAAAATTATCGTTGTATTGTTGACGGCTCTCAGTCTACTTCATGTTCGAGCGAACGAGAGGAAAAATTCCAAGATTACTTCTGATATTGTCTTGCGATCAATGATTTTCAGTTCACGCTGCAACTTGACAAACAAGTGGTCCATGCTGAAAACTTATTCCGCGTCTTGTGGTGCTACCATACTTCATATGTATATCTTTTGCTAATTACTGTAAGGAATTTAATTCATACCCTGGCCAAATTACTGATGTAGATTTTTTTTTTTGTCAGATAGTGACAACGTGTTATGCACTTGTAATGAAATCATACTACGGCTGATCGATATGCTTTTTTCCAAGTCTATTGCGAACATTCTCTGACTTGAGAGTGCCCTAGATGTTTATTTCACCAAAGTTCTTGAGATACTTGGCGTGATTTCTAAGGTCGAGAATACATCCACCTAGCATTACATTACGCCGGATATATTTTAAAGAAGTATCGCAGTGGCTTCTATTTCATCTTCCAACGTTTTTCGCCGCAGGCACTGTCAACGGTTAACAGAGCAGAGCTGCAGACAGAATCGATTGCGGTAAGTACGGTCATGGGCAGGATTCATACGTGAAGCTTGATTTTCAGAGGAATGTTAAGCAGTAGGAATTTTTGGGCTACAGGAAGGTTATTTCTCGATGTTTTCGACTTAGATTTAGTGTAAATAAACAAGGGTTTCACACACTCAAATTTCACTTCATTAGTTACGAACTGCGTGATCAGAATTAATCCTGCAAAGTGTTGCAGGACTATATTTCCTTGTATTTGGTACAGGGAACCATTATATACATGGAAAATAACGTGACGGAGAAAAACATTGTTCAAGTGAAAGGACGTACAAATGCGCATGTAGCTTACGTTGCACCAAGCACATGCCACGGGGGGAAGGCGTCTGTGTTGGGACAGCCGCCAACAAGCCGATAAACACGTGTCAGCGTAGAACGCCGTCTGGGAACGTGTCCGAACCGATGTAGCACACAGGACTGTTCCTGTACATGCCACCAAAGGGCACGAGCAGAGTGTTGGGGTGTCAGAATGGGGGTAAAACGTATTCTCTCTGACACACAGCCGAGGGACATAAGTAGCCAGTGTGAATAAGACAATCACACTTATATAAAGAAAACAACATCAATAGTGGAATTAATTATTTAAAGAGATCTGAGACTCACTAATTTAGGTTTTTGGTTTACGATAAAGTACTTCGTTATCACCATTTTAAGCAGAACTGCAGCGCTGTCTCATTTTGGACATATTTCTGTAACGTTGTCTTGCTGTTGGTGCGTTATTTGTGACTGCAAACGGTGAGTTACGCTGAAGAAAGTACACTGAGGTATGATTAGCAGCAATATTAGATTTTGTATTGTGTACATTGCACCGCTGCAGTTTTTTTTACCTGAAACTAGCACTGATATTACTTTAATGTAATATTATTAACGCACCTTAAATCTAAAACGAAGTTAGTGGAAAGAAAGAAGTATTATGGGTTTTAAACAGTGCATCCCATGTTTATTGACTTCATATATTTTTTTAGCCTGGTTGTTACAAACAGTTGCTCCGCTAGCTGTATTTTCAGGACATGAACTGCTGAGATTTCTTTGCGGAAAAAACTTCTTTTAAAATGTTCCTCAAGATAAGTTCTACAGTGACCGTGGAAAAATTTGATGGCAAATGATTCAAATGGCTCTGAGCACTATGGGACTTAACAGCTATGGTTATCAGTCCCCTATAACGTAGAACTACTTAAACCTAACTAACCTAAGGACATCACACAACACCCAGTCATCACGAGGCAGAGAAAATCCCTGACCCTGCAGAGAATCGAACCCGGGAACCTGGGCGTGGGAAGCGAGAACGCTACCGCACGGCCACCAGCTGCGGACGGAAAAATTTGAAATTAATATTCTGAATTAGTTTAGAATTACTTGCCCATATAATAATAAAACTGTAAAACCTTCGTGTCTGTTTGTCTTTCTCTACACGCTGACATCCAAAGCTAATAGAAGAATTTTCATTGGGTTTGACATTGAACTTCAGCATCTTGGAACAAAATACAGGCTTTATTTCATCAAAATTGGAACACGGAAAAAAATACCGTATTTTGGAGTCTTGTCTGGAATCGTCTGCTACGCTTAGTAGTTCGGATTTTTAATCCTCGCGGTGTAGTACATCAAAGAACCAACAGATGGAGGTCTTAGTTTCGTAGTACACGAAAGAACCAATATATGGTGTTGTTATGATTTGCAACTCAGCGACACGAGTTTTAGGAGGTTTACGTGCGTAGCAGAATTAAGCGCCGCCGTCTTGTCTCAACGAATAGAAACTAACATTGAATTTACGTAGCTAGTGAAACGTTCATAGAGAACCATTTCATAAGACGTTTTACCAATTTCATCTTGTTCTTGTCTCATTTTCTGGATCTTTTATCTGCAGTGTATGACTTCAAACTAGTCCAAAAGAACTGAGCAAGGGATTGTCATAAATCATTAATCATCTGACGTTTAGCTGCAAGTAACTTGTGCTTCGCGTCAAAAATGTTGTATTCTGTATTTGCTTTAGTCATCCTGTATAATCGATGCCAACATTGTGATTCTGGGAATTTTCCCGGCCTAAGCTGGCATTCGAGCCGGATGTCGTCGACTTCTTGTCACGATATATCGGCTACCAACAATTCAGCTATCTTCATGTGAGTGTTTAGCACTGGCGATTGCTAGTTAACATCGCCAACTTTACACTACAAATTGTCGCAGAGACGAACGCGCAAAAGTGGACGCTACATGAGTGAGTTCTATCGAGTTTCGCGCCCTCTTCGAATGTTACTGCGTTCAGGAAACGCAGGCGCATGCATAATGGTGATGTTACATGTTCGCTCTCCGTCGAAATGCGAGCTTGTGGAAATAAAATTCAGATTCCAAATAAATAAAATAGGGGGTCGCTAGACAAGTCACTAGTCATAAAATGTATCCTTTCTGTAGCGGTTAAGAAAGTCAAAGGGTCCCACGCTTTATCCAGTTGAAAGCCACCATCACGACTAAAAACATTCTCCGCAATACGTAGTTCCAGCGACTGCTGAATAACTACGTCCCAGAGGGATCTCGTGGAGACCAAGATTTTCGTGGCAGAATAATCCATGGAATCTCCTGTGGAGATATACTATTCGGCTATGGCTGACTTACGGGGCTCTGAAATGCAAGTGTGGCGATCACGTTCCACACACCAAAACGCTCTGTTCACGTTGATGACACTGGCAAGGTATTCTGTAGATTCTAGCCTTCACTACTTTTTTCAAGCGAGAAGAACGCAAGTCTTTGTGGTTTTGCCGGCCGGTGTGGCCGTGCGGTTCTAGGCGCTTCAGTCTGGAACCGCGTGACCGCTACGGTCACAGGTTCGAATCCTGCCTCTGGCATGGATGTGTGTGATGTCCTTAGGTTAGTTAGGTTTAAGTAGTTCTAAGTTCTAGGGGACTGATGATCACAGATTTTAAGTCCCATAGTGCTCAGAGCCATTTGAACCATTTTTTTTTTTTTGTGGTTTCTTTGGCCTGATGTTCTCTTAAGATTCTGTCCGAGTTCGATGAAATATTGACGGTGAATTAGAGGAACGCCGTAGATTGAACCGCTCCTTCTGCTCTTGATTTGTGGGTTGTCTCGTTTCTTCTTCCTGTGCTGTGCGGATCTTATGTGGAGACTATCCATTTTCTTTGAACACAGCCTTAGGTTTTCCGGTTCCTCTGAAAGGTTGTCAAAAACAACATGACCCTTGTGCATCAACATTCAAAGGACGCCCATTGATTGTGACGGGTGGTGGCAGCTATATGCCTACAAATACAGGTCTGTATGTATGGGCTTACGGCAAACGGAGGGCCCCAATGCTCCATTCACTTTCCGGTTGACCAATACATCCAGAAAAAAGTAGAAAACAGTCCTTCTCCACTTGCATCGTAAATCTAATATTCTCGTGTATTGAATTCAGATACTGCGGAAAGCCTGACTGTTCTTCTTCACCGGCCACACCGGCTCTAGGCGCTTCAGTCTGGAACCGCGCGACTGCTACGGTCGCAGGTTCGAATCCTGCCTCGGGCATATATGTGTGTGATGTCCTTAGGTTATTTAGGTTTAAGTAGTTCTAAGTTCTAGGGGACTGATGACCTCAGATGTTAAGTCCCATAGTGCTCAGAGCCAATTTTGTTCTTCATCACCGTGAGGCTACGAAAGCACCATCTACAAACTGCCAGAAGATTTTTGAGAATGTAATGGCCACAATCACTTTGCCCATCCCAGTAAGTGAGTCACACCTGTGCATTGTATTCCACAGATCATGGCATGGATTATTATGCCACGAAAACCTTGGCCTCGACGAGGTCTTTGGGCTTCAATTATTAAGGAATTGTTGGAAATATGTATGGCGGAAGGTCTTATTAATCGTGACTCCGCCTTTCAACTGGATAAGACATGGGACCCGGTGATTTATTTACTATATACAGAAAGGAGACATTTTATGAAATGTGACAAGCCGGGCGACACCTGGTCTTATTAATTTGACAACTAAATTTTTACTTCACAAGTCCGCAGGCCGACAGAGGGAGTGCATGTCATTATCACCACTACAAAAGCGCCTGACCTCCATAACTGGAGCAATATCCGAAAATAGTGAGAAATTCGACAAAGGTCGCTCATGTAGCGTTTATCTTTGCGCATGCGTATCTGCACTAGTTTATATGTTTCATGGAAGATACCAACTTTTATTTAATGACACCCTTTGTTGTCGTGTTTCCTTCTTCACCTTGCCTTCTATGTGAAAGAATGAATGAGTTCATGCGTGTATCTAGCTGCTTTCCATCTGCGGTGGGTTACAAGGTAGCCAAATTAGTGTCCTTTTATCAGGACGAAGATTTCTGTCTCCAAGTGCGTGTCTTATTTGTTATGCAGGTGGCGGAAACGATCGCTTTGGTGTTACCGTTTCAACTGGATGTTTGTCTTGGAGCTATCGCCAGAGAGGCACTCTGCTACTACCTGTTGGTGACACTGGTTCAGTCTCTGCTGTTGGTTATTGGTGGGTTCGGTTCGTAATTCTTAAGAGCGGTCTTGATATTTTAAAGTCATTTTGAACGTTTAAGCTGGTCACCTTAATTGAAGTATTACATTCTCTTTTCCAGGATACGTTCAGTTAAAAGCATAACGCTTCACCAATGTTAGGAGTTCCTATTTATTCAAGAATCTGTTTCTCTGGAAAAATGTGGTATGGAATGTTCTCCACTACGTGATGATTAGGCCAGTTAGGGCGATGACCTAGTGTAGATAAGAGAATAATGCAGGTGCTTTTTTCTATTCTATTTCATGTTTCTATTCATGCCCAGCTTTATGTGTAATTAGATATACCGATTTCCTCCACTTGTTTCCTTCATTCATTGACCCTTCAGCTCGGATCTCTATATTTCAGTGTGTGATCCAAGTTACATTAAATGATCAGCAACTAATGTGCTATTTGACCACATGTAGTTTCATACTTTTGTAGGTTTTAGTAACCTCTTTTGATTGTGGTGCCCACGTGTTGCATGAAGCAGTGATGCCTTTAGCTTTCCTGGTATTGTTGATCTATTCGCAGTTTCCTCATGATTTAGTCTAACTTTTGTAGTCGTATATGCTTTCCGCTGAACTTTCGTAGTCGTAAACCCCTGTCTCAGTAATTTAGTGATTTCTGTCTGATTCAACACGGTGTTGCTTGATGAGTAACTTATTCACGAAAATATTGTTTCCTATATCTTCATCTGTACTATGGACACAAATTCCCGTGTCTTACACTTGTCTCAGTTGTTCATTTGGCAAAAATCTCTTTGCCGTAATTCCATGGAGATAATAAATTTGTCTTTTAACTTTATCTCCTTATGTGTATCCAGTGTGATTATATTAGTCTTCTTTTCATTTCCTTTCATTCCCAATACTGAATTACTATGTACAGAGCTATATTATTTTTAATGTGATCTGGTGAGCCGTTTACTGGTATAACGCTCCGGCACCTGCCAGTTTTTGGATTAGTTTATCCTATGTCTGTTTAAGAATAAATGTTTCACCGAAAATTAATACCTTGTTTCCTGACATACTCATTCTAACTTTCCACACAGTCACCTGAATTGCAAAATACTTTGGGCCATGTACTTACGTTCCCAAAAAATATTTCAGAGTTGTTTTTACAAGCTGCAAAAAGTGGCAGTGATAGTTATGAAAAAGACTTATTTTTTAATGTGATTACATGATTTCATTTTGCTCAATTTGACTGAATTAATTTAAATCCACATAATTTCAATTACGCAGTCATACAATATATTCCAGTCCGATCCGATCTTTTCATAAAGAAGGGATTGAGCTGGCGGCGACCCTGTAATTTCATAAAAGTTCATACTTAAGTTGCCAAGCACAAATGACTACACCATTACGTCCGTAGGGGGATGTTACATACAACAACCCTGCCCCTGTGTCAGTAATACTAGTGGTATGTTACGCTAAGATATACGGATTTACTGATTTCGCTTTGTGTATTAAAAACTTAACGACAACACTTTGCTTCTTTCAGTAGATTTCGTTTATATTCTTTGCCAGGATAAACTGGTGTCTTAAGTTTGCTTTTTGATTTGGGTTCCTATCCATTATATTCTGATTTTTCTTTGCTCACGAACAGAAATGCCGAGAAAATGGTCGAATCTGTCTGGATTCACCAGAGTTACTGAAAGACTGAAGACTATCCGGTCTCAAGAAAGCGATGGAAATCGTGAGGGAAACTTGCTGAGACTCGAGAACAGCAGGCTTGAATAAGGTCTTTGGAAACTCCTTCCAAACATGAAGCGAGATGTAACTCCGAGAGCGTCATGCGTTATCTCGCTCCTCATTATGTATTACGAGCAAGTCGTGCGACCACAGAGACTTTGTGCAATCAGTGGGAAGCCGTCCGAGTTTGTTTACTGCATAGTGTAGCAAGCTATGAAACATGTATTCTAGTTGTTCAGTAAGCTCTCAGGTGCCTAGCTGCCAGTGATATTGCAGCGCTAGAATTACCGGTTCTTCGTCGATCACCGAATTAAAGCAAGGTCGGAGCACAGTTAGTGCTTGATGGTGTCGTTGGTTCAGGGACACACAATGCATCCAAGTGTCGTCCATTTGAAAGGCTTGCGCCATGCTGTTGGGTCATACGATGTTATTAACAGTAGCTGCCTATATTGGTTTATGGCTATGTGACTGATATTTTGAAAGTATATCATTTGACAGTAAACCTGAGATTCATCAAAAATTTTTATAACTTGTCATACATTTTACTTGGTTATATTATTTTCCACTTGTAGTTTCGTATAGCAACTGACAAAGAAATAGTGGAATAACTGAGAAACTCAAAGGAATGTCGTCTTTTTATAGCGTTTGAAAAAGGGTTTCAACAACGCTGCTTTAGTACAGCCACTGTTTCTAGGAATGTTTATGTTTCTGCAGTAGAGGGGGCTACGAAAAAGAATTAGGCATCTACAAAAGTAAAACACGTTAGTAAGTTTATTTACACCGTGTACACTGAATAACTGAGATATGTACAGGGTGGTCAGAAAATGCGTGAAATGCTTGTAGGGATGTTACAGGGCACGTTGTACGGAGACATAAATGTTAAGAAAGAAATTCGATGCGTTGCGCCGTTTCCGAGTTATTTAGCATAGAATTTAGCCAATCGGGGCTTCGCGCGCTCGCATTCAAGCGGCCTGACAGGGGCGGTGCTGCCCAACGAGTGCTTTGTCTCGTTAGCTGAAACTTGAATTTACGTGCGCGACGATCTGATTGGCTAACTTCAATGCTAAATAACTCAGAAACGGCTCAACGTATCGAATTTCTTTCTTAACATTTATGTCTCAGTACAAGCTGCCCTGTAACATCCCTACAAGCATTTCACACATTTTCTGACTACCCTGTACATAACTTTGTAAAGCTGTAGGGCCTTCTTTTGTGCTGAGTTATTTACAACCGGGAAAATATTCTTTATAGAAACAAATAATCTTGGTTGCTAACAGACATATGTCACTGACATATAGTAATGTTTCGAAGCATCGTGCATCGGTGTATTTGTCCTCAGTGCAGTCTTCCGTACTGATGACGGTAAATATATGGAGGCAGTGAATCTGGGGCAAAGCTCAGAATGCAGCTCTTTAAAAACACGCGCGGCCAATCAGAGTCACAAGCAGTGAGGCGATGTCAGTTTAGCGTCCTCTTGTGGCGCTTATGAGTGGCGTCCACCCATTACAGATCGCTAGCGACGAAACTGCGAGCTCACTTGGTAATGCGCTGCTGGGAGTTTAAGAAGTGTCTCTCTTACGCAGCTGTGAGATGTTCGCAGAGGGCGGGAGCGCAGTTTATTAAGAGAGAAATTTCGGAATGTTAGGGCAGAGGAGTCCAAAGTACCCACTCAAGTAGGGACAGCTGAAGACTGTTGGCTAGGGTTTGGATAAAAATGTATTAATATGACAAAATATGTACGTATAATATTGGTTTAAAACTACAAAATATGAGACAAAAAACTATTGTTCCCAAATAAACCATACTTTATTATACCAAGAACAAGCAATTTTGTTTCTTCACTCTCGCTGGCGTTATTGGTATAGATACGGTACAGTACACAATAACAAGTTCTTTATTGTTTTATTTTCTATTTTTTTTTCAGAATCAAAACTTCGTACTGACTGAAAGGTCTTTCAGCATCGGAGGATGTGACTGGGGCAAACTAAAATTCACACAATTCTAGATGTGAGTATGGGGAAGCTTTTCGTCTCTTCATCCGCACAGACTACTGTTAATTTTTGTCAGAAAATTAAATCCATTGCTTTTCTCTAGCGCATACTTAAATTTTTGCTTTAATGACTCAGCAACGGCTCCTTCTGTTCCGCAAATTTTCATTTTGTTGCCTTCGATAATATTAACATTATCTTTTAATGATGTTGAAGGGGTTTCCAGTGCCTTAACCTGACGCGAAATAGAAAGAGTAAGTGCTTTGATGTACACTAAATCACTGTGCAGAGTATCATATTGAAAAAGTTTTTTTTTTTTGCATTAAATACAAGCAGACTCATCTGCAATGTCACTGAAACCCTCAACGTAGTGCTCAACTGGTTGATGTTAAACTAACCATGTTTTTCTAATTTATCCTTTTGAACTCGGCGGATATATTTATTCTGTGGGCCAAGGACGTTACATGGGTCATTTTAAGACATAAAGCATTCAGAACGTCTGCTGTCTTAACCATATAAGGAGCACCCTCGGTATCTAAGAAGAAAACTTGTTCGCGTTTTACGCCACTAAGCCATAAAACACTCTTTGTATCGTTAAAGAGCCTTTCTGATGTTTGGTGGTTTTATTTAGGAAGTCCTTCAAACGCCAACAGAAAGGATTTGCTCGATTTATCTTCAAATAGTCGTCCGATTACTACATTGTAGATGCACACCCCTTGGTTGTTCGTAGTCTCGTTGACTGCAACTCATATAGTCTGAAATCGATGGCAAAGAATCCTCGTAAATGCTGCTGACATAGTTTTTTTAAGTGTTAGAATTGTCAGGAATATGTTTACCTGAATACTTCTCTAAGAAGCTTTTAAACGCTGCGTTATTTAATTTCCATAAAGGTATATCTGCACAAATCATGGCATCACCAAATCTTTCGAGACGGTGGACGTTTGGGAGCCACTGGCTGTTACATCAGAAAAAAATTGTTATTTGAATTGTTTTTCCTTGTAATTTTTACCTTATGTTTTGTGGTAGATATGTGCTATGATAGTAGACACTGTTGCTCACTCGACACGGGTATTTCACAACCATTACAAATGTATACATAAAAAAGCAACACGCACACAGACAGAGATACACAAATTTTATACTTGAAAGAATGTAGATGCATTAATAACGAAAAGATGCGTAGCTGAAAACCCCGTCGTTAACAACAGTAAATGACACGGACGTGAAGTAATACATACGGCTAACGTACTACATGTGGAGGTCATTGCGCCTAGAACGAAACACTCCACAATAACAATGAGGAAACGTTTAATACTGCAGACTTATTGTTTGTGTCGCTGGCCTCAACTAGCTCGCTTGATTATAGCCGGCTGCGGTGGCCCTGCGGTTATAGGCGCTCATTCGGAACCGCGTGACAGCTACGGTCGCAGGTTTGAATCCTGCCTCGGGCACGGATGTGTGTGATGTACTTAGATTAGTTAGGTTTAAGTAGTTCTAAGTTCTAGGGGACTGATGACCACAGATGTTATGTCCCATAGTGCTCAGAGCCATTTGAACCATTTGAACCAAGCTTGATTGTAAGTCCTAATGGTTTCGCGTTCCACGGAAAGACACTGGAATGACGAAACAGAAAACATGGATGAATAGACATGTAACATATATACGACGCAAACGACATATAAGGAACCGTCTGTGAACTTCTTAGTGAGCCCTTGCACTCAAATTTTCAAGTCTAAGGCGCTGCAGTCATGGACTGTGCAGCTGGTCCCGGCGGAGGTTCGAGTCCTCCCTTGGGAATGGATGTGTGTGTTTGTCCTTAGGATAATTTAGGTTCAGTAGTGTGTAAGCTTAGGGACTGATGACCTTAGCAGTTAAGTCCCATAAGATTTCACACACATTTGAACATTAGAATTTAGTACCGACAACCTTTGCGGTAGAAAGAATTGCGTTTTAGCTGCCTAAGTTTAATATCATGTTCATTACTACAAGCGAGTACCATGTTTGATAACTGCGTGTTTATAAATTTGCTTTCACGAAAGCTAGTAACTTTGTTGAGACTTTTACACATTTTAATGCTTACGTACATGGAAGAGATTTCTCTTCTTTCCGTCTTCCCTTAATACCTGAGAAGCAAGCTGTTTCAGATGGTGTGATTCGTGTTTTCGGCTCGTCCATTCCGATGCCAGCAATCGGATGTGTTATTTACCGAATTTTTAATGCTGTTGCGTTTTAAAAAGATCAGTTTTGTATAATGTAGCGTCGAAAATATGGATTTATGCAATTCTGTTATAAAAATATGGACTAAACTTTGAAATATGGAAAAATATGGAAAATGAGAGCTAAATTTTCAGACTCCAAAAGTCGTGATTTACCCGTATGTACAGAACTACAAAAAGAATGAAAATTATTTAAAACAAAAGTATGTATTTACATATTAATCTGGGCCCTACTGATGGCTAATTAGACGAAGCGTAAGTAGTTACAAGCTATACGACGTTATGCTCGCCATTGCTTCAATGTTTGACTTGCTGGATATTTATGGTAATGCCTGGTTGAGCATTCTGTGAGCAAGATGTTGCAGTAATAGCTCTTTTGGTAAAGTATGATCTAGCTGTGGAGCGAAAGTAGGAACAGTATGACTAGATTTGTCATTAACCACTAATACAAGGAATATTCTGACCATACGTTATTAGAAGACAATGTCCTTTATGGTTAAGTCAAAGGAAAATGAACTGATGAGCCAAAACATTATGACCACCAGCTTTATAGCATGTCGATCCAGCGATTCGAACGCAGTATATCAATGATTTTGCGTGGCATGGGTTCGACATGTCTTTCTAGAGGTGTGTGGCACCAGATGTTTAGCGGGCCGATGGTTTATGGGTGCGGAGCTGGTACCCTACGGAGTCCAGATGTTTTCTGTCGAGTTCGGAACGGACGAAATTATTGGCCAAACCATCATCGTCATTTCGCTACCGCGGTCCTCAGACCACTGTAACAGGACTCTGGCATTGTGTGGCAGTTTTCTTGCCGGAGCAGGCGTCTAGCAATAAGGGATGCGGCTTGTGAGGTACGCATATTATTTTGATCTCTCTATACATTTTGTTTTTTACACTAGTATTCATAGGCATTGCTCACACAGAGCAAAACTATGTTGCTGAGTAGGCTCTGACTATTGCTACAATATCTTTGCGATGCTACACCGCCTCTGTCCGAGAGCGCCAGATAGCAGAATTATACGTATTCTAAGACGAGCATGGCCAGGAATTTTTTTTTATAAGTGTGATATGAGATTGATGGAACTGGAGTACGAATATTTTTGATGTAATTATGGAGAGAGAAGCTAAGTATACTATTTGTGAATGTTGAGAGATTTACGTTAGCATACAAGAGCGTAGCATTGTTTTGTGTTTTGAGATTGTCGTAGCGAAACTCAGATAGTAGGATTGTTATACGGATTGCTGTGATAAGAAGATGAGATTCCCCTCACTAAAAGTCATTTCTTAAAGCAATGTTATGTAAATACTAATGTCAACATTCAGGTGATTTTTAAAGCATTACGTTTGAATAGAGAGTTTTATCTGAATTTTGTCAGACATAATTTCTTACGAGGTAGGCTTTTCCGGCGTTATAAGTCTTGAAAGTCTCTTCAGGTTTGCTGCCGGATCATAAAATCAACTTGACTCGATATACACTCCTGGAAATGGAAAAAAGAACACATTGACACCGGTGTGTTAGACCCACCATACTTGCTCCGGACACTGCGAGAGGGCTGTACAAGCAATGATCACACGCACGGCACAGCGGACACTCCAGGAACCGCGGTGTTGGCCGTCGAATGGCGCTAGCTCCGCAGTTTTTGTGCACCGCCGCCGTCAGTGTCAGCCAGTTTGCCGTGGCATACGGAGCTCCATCGCAGTCTTTAACACTGGTAGCATGCCGCGACAGCGTGGACGTGAACCGTATGTGCAGTTGACGGACTTTGAGCGAGGGCGTATAGTGGGCATTCGGGAGCCCGGGTGGACGTACCGCCGAATTGCTCAACACGTGGGGCGTGAGGTCTCCACAGTATATCGATGTTGTCGCCAGTGGTCGGCGGAAGGTGTACGTGCCCGTCGACCTGGGACCGGACCGCAGCGACGCACGGATGCACGCCAAGACCGTAGGATCCTACGCAGTGCCGTACGGGACCGCACCGCCACTTCCCAGCAAATTAGGGACACTGTTGCTCCTGGGGTATCGGCGAGGACCATTCGCAACCGTCTCCATGAAGCTGGGCTACGGTCCCGCACACCGTTAGGCCGTCTTCCGCTCACGCCCCAACATCGTGCAGCCCGCCTCCAGTGGTGTCGCGACAGGCGTGAATGGAGGGACGAATCGAGACGTGTAGTCTTCAGCGATGAGAGTCGCTTCTGCCTTGGTGCCAATGATGGTCGTATGCGTGTTTGGCGCCGTGCAGGTGAGCGCCACAATCAGGACTGCATACAACCGAGGCACACAGGGCCAACACCCGGCATCATGGTGTGGGGAGCGATATCCTACACTGGCCGTACACCTCAGGTGATCGTCGAGGGGACACTGAATAGTGCAAGGTACATCCAAACCGTCATCGAACCCATCGTTCTACCATTCCTAGACCGGCAAGGCAACTTTCTGCTCCAACAGGACAATGCACGTCCGCATGTATCCCGTGCCACCCAACGTGCTCTAGAAGGTGTATGTCAACTACCCTGGCCAGCAAGATCTCCGGATCTGTCCCCCATTGAGCATGTTTGGGACTGGATGAAGCGTCGTCTCACGCGGTCTGCACGTCCAGCACGAACACTGGTCCAACTGAGGCGCCAGGTGGAAATGGCATGGCAAGCCGTTCCACAGGACTACATCCAGCATCTCTACGATCGTCTCCATGGGAGAATAACAGCCTGCATTGCTGCTAAAGGTGGATATACACTGTACTAGTGCCGACAATGTGCATGCTCTGTTGCCTGTGTCCATGTGCCTGTGGTTCTGTCAGTGTGATCATGTGATGTATCTGACCCCAGGAATGTGTCAATAAAGTTTCCCCTTCCTGGCACAATGAATTCGCAGTGTTCTTATTTCAATTTCCAGGAGTGTATTTCGGCGATCCAACTGGTCGCCATCTTCAGAAGAGTGCTATCTGCTGAAGAATCCCGCCGAGAACCGCTCAGCGGGACTCACCAGCAGAAGCAAGATTCTCCTGCAGATGACGACCAGTTGGATCGCCGAAATATATCAAGTTGATTTTAGGATCCGGCAGCTAACCAGAAGAGACTTTCAAGATCATTTCGTACCAGTTAAAATTCCCAATCTTTATTCCATTTACTACTACGGTTTCTACCGCTATACGGTCGGCCACACTTTCAAATACGCGCGCTGCTGATTGGGCCGCCACGTTTCCTACACAGCTGCCAATGAGATGCAAGCATATAGAAGTTGGAACATTCATATACTGAGCCCCATTTTGTGTGATTGCCAATTAATAACATTTACAGACCTCGATAATCGCCAGGGCTCTGCGTTTTCGGAACAGACATTGTACTGAAGAGTGACAGATTTATAAATCTTTTGAATCTGTATATATTTCTACCTTCAAGTTTATTGTTAGCAACTGACGCTGCAACTGCATCAGCAAAGTTATGTAATATTTTCACTGTTTAGTATTAGATGCAGAAAAATATAATATCTGAATCCTCTGTTCATGAACAGCATCTGTTCCTCGCTTCTGTATCCACTAAAGAACCATGCAGCGTGCAGAAGGAATCATAACAATTATGTACGTATGCTCTTTGTGGTAAGGATTTTTAAGTCGTAGTTTTTAATGTTGCTTTGCTGCTGAACAATGTGCGCTGCTCTCGAGAAAGCTGCAAAAATGTTTCTCAAGGCACCACATTAGCGAAAATACAGTTTAGAGCGAATAATTTCCTATAAAGCTTAGTTGCGCTTTTATCTCAGGAAGTCAGGTTGCAGTCAGAGTAGCATTGCATTTTTGTAGAAACTGCTTCAGTTTGAAGACAGCGTTGAGTAAATCACACTGAGTCTTCGTATAATTTAGTGTAGTCGTTAGACTTTCGCCTCAGTACACGAGGCTAAGTCAGGAATGAGTTTGTTTGGTAATCATTTCTGAGAAGTTTTGGAAGACAGTTTTAAGAAGATTCATTCGGACAGAGAGAAGTTCACAAGAGGTTACGTTAAGAGGTCATCCGCAATGTTCAGTCCGTAACTGTCGTAGGGTGTTAGATTAGCGCAACAGGTCCCATGGATGCCAACATAAATTTACCCCGTAGCAGAATAACGACCCTGACGGCATGCGGCTGCTGCAAAGTGCATGTTTCGAACAGCCGTCCGTCTGGACGACATAATATCCGGACAGGATGAACGGCCCGGTGTAATAAGGAACTCGATCAGGCGACGCGTTTCTGTTGATTATCCCGTGCACCATACTGAAACTTCAATTTGGGGTCGTCCCGCAATCAACAAGTTTTACACCTGTGCCTGCACGAGCATTGTGCTCTGTCCTCGGATCTGCCACAGATTGCCGCCTACTCTGCTTTATAGGGCGGGAAACCCTATGACATCAACGTTCTGTGTTGAGGTGTGGGCGTTCAACGCGTTGTTGCATCTTCGTAGTTTCACCGTCCTTCAGCCACGTTCTACCGATACTCATTAAAGCATCAGTCTAAGAGACGACCAGCTTCGCCGTTTCGTAGATGTTTGTTTCCAGGCGCCGGGCCACATAAATCTGTTTTTATCGACATTGTGTTTCCCTATTATACAGCCCGCATAGTCATTAGAATAATTCGTGATTCGTTCGCTTGTATCCCTTCCTCACCACATTACGAATCCGCGACACCGGCTGGTGCATTCTGTTTCACGAGATAAGCAATGCTCATACTGTTTTCGCTCACCAATACGTGTCTTGTTTGAAGCCCTGTTATTTGTTGTAAGTGGAATTTTCAGGCTGTATGCCACATAAAATTATTCCTCTGCTGAATCATACCGATCCTTGAGATAAGCGCTTTTGACATGTTATTCACAGTTTTCGAGTTTTGTCCAGTCACTAAGCTGTCACCTACAAGCCGTCTTCACTTAATATACGCCATGTCATCTTAGGTCACTGACAACATAGCTCATGTTTCAACTAAAGTGTTATTCAAATGTGGAGTTTCACCTCTTGTCCTTTTAAGTGGTTCATTCTTTAATTAAGCAAGGGTCGGCCGGTTCCTTTGCTGTTCTGTATTCTACATGGCCGGAAACCATCGAAATGAGTATCGAGATACGGTGGCTGTGAACATTTTTGATAATTTGCAACTGTATGTCGGGTCGTAAGCGAACTATTCTGAACTGCCGACTACGCGAATTTGAGTAATACTTAACTTATTGCTAGTTTCTAGACACAAAGGAATTATAAACATTGGCTGCGAATGGACATTGATTTAAATCAACTGGGAAGTTTGAAAAGTTCTATCAGATCGGGATTCGAGCCCGAGTCGCCCGCTTACCAGACAGATGCACTGATCAGTGCACCATCTGGACATAATGGTCATAGCAACTGCACCAACTATCATATCACGTACCAAAAGACCCAAATTCTCAACCTATCCACATGCAGTGCTCCTTGCGCATTATCCTCATTACTCCGGGCATTTCGACTATAAGATTTCGAGCCTGGTGTGCAGTACATATATACTAACGTTTATTTCAAACCTCCCAAAGCCCCATTACAGAAACTGGAAACCGTGCTAAGTAACTTACTGCAAAGATTTCTGTTGTGTCCGACTTTATATTCTTGAATACTGAGGTGGCTAGTAATAATATAGTTAATTAGAATACTCTGAATAAGCAATATTTTATTAACTAGAAAATGGGTTCAAATGGCTCTGAGCACTATGGGACTCAACATCTGAGGCCATAAGTCCCCTAGAACTTAGAACTACTCTAACCTAACTAACCTAAGGACATCACACGCATCCATGCCCGAGGCAGGATTCGAACCTGCTACCTTAGCGGTCGCGCGGTTCCAGGCTGAAGCGCCTAGAACCGCTCGGCCACAATGGCTGGCTATTAACTACAACAAAACTTATCTTTGTTCTCTTGTCTCGGCTGTAGCTATGAAACTACAGACGTGGATTTGAGGTTCAGAAGACACTAAGTGGGCCACGGTTACTGAGTGGTGAATTGATACAAGTTCGTAATGGCACTGCTTTGACTTCCCTACAGTCAGTAGAAAACACAAGTTCGAAGAGATCTGTTTACTGTTCTTATCGCGCTGGCGCGAAGGCACCGTTCACAGGAGACGGAAGTCTCTTCGCCTCCCGACGGAAGCATCTATGCGATGGTTGATGTCATGTTAAGGGCAGCGCCACAGGACAATGGATGACTGGAAACGAGTGAACTGCCGTGGTGAATCGCTCTATGCCCTTTGGCAATACGATGGAAGTATACAGATTTGCCGAATACCTGGAGAACATTTACCTACCATCATAATAGTGAAGTACGGAGGAGGTGGTGTAACAATATAGGAGGGGCTTTTCGCGGTTAGCGTTTGATCCCCTGATCACGTTTAACGAAATGTCAAATACAGAGGGATGAAAGTACATCTTACAGCATTGTGTACTTCATACGGTAACGGAACAGTTTAGAGATGCTGATTGTTTGCAAGAACATGGTGATTCTTTGCGTGACCAAGACAATGCAACCTTTCCTGTGAGGCAATGGTTTCTAGAAAACACCATTCCGTAAAAGTGCGCTGAGTGTTCCCACCAGAATCCAGTGGAACACCCTCTAGACGAGGCAGAACGTCAACTTCGCTCACAGCGTTTAAGGTCAGTACCGTCTCTGATTTCCGCTCTTGAGGAAGAAAAGGCTTCAATTTCTCGTTATAAATACAGATATTAAGCAACCGCCATCATATGGTTAATCAAACGTCTCGGCGGCCATTACCTACAAAACAAAATTCCTAGTACCACGGTGCGTGAAGAATGTGGACAATTGCGCATCTGCAATGGAACCTCGATCACTGGCGTACGGATCTCTTAAACGGCGAGAGCTGGATCTGTCTGAAGCCTGATGATCAGCGTGGAAGAGAGTAGAGATGGAGGACGCTCTAATTCTGGACCCAGACGTTTACTCCTATGGATGTAACAAAGAGACATGCCAGGCTTGATTTGGGCTGGCATCAGGTGCGAATGTCGGACGCCTGTCACCGCTATCCAGGGTATTCAGAGATTATTGGCCGGTTATCTTTGAAGATAATAATGCACGAACAAGTGGCACCTTTCTGGAAAACACTTTCTTTTTCGCGGTAGGGTTCAAACGAGTGAAATGGCTAGTAGTATCTGGTGTCCCACTGGGCAAGCTTGGGACCTTGGAAACCTGCAGTGCGTCTTTGCAGGACCGCTAGTGAAAGACTGAATCACCTCAAGAGAATCACCGTCGAAGAGCAGGGCAAGTTGGAGCAGCAGTGTCTCGACAAGCTAGTGGACAAAATGTATTGAGGGATTCAAGTATTCTATAATGTACTGGGTTGAGGAACATGGGGCTGAACGTTACTCGAATCGTAGATGTTAAAAGACGTCGTTTTGAAACAGAATATTATTTCGGTTACTGTCTTGTTTTTATTTCACAGAAAAGTACCTAACTTGCACAAGGTATATTCTTTCAGTTTTTGTTCTGAACATAGGCCAATGCAGGGTCCGAAATTTATAGGTGGTGCAAACATTTATTACTGCCAAGACTTGAACAGCTGTTACTGTTTACCCGTTTGGAATAACGAGGTGTGCTTTATAGCCATTTTCATAATTAAACTATCCTCTTGATATGCTTTTTCACGTGCGCACCCAGATACGTTTACATCTACACGTTTATTCTGAAATTCGCACTTACGAACCTGGCAGAAGATTCTTCGAGCCACTTTCAGACAGGTCGTGGTAAAAATGAACACTTAAATCTTTCTGTACGGGCACTGATTTCTTTATTTTATTACCATGATCATTTCTCCTTTGCAGACTGGCGACAGTAAAACAATTTCAGATTAATAGTATAAAGATGATGAGACACCCCGACACATTTATCATGACTGAGACACTCTCTCCACTATTTCACGATAGTACCAAATGTTGGACAAATGCATTATAGACACTGAATGCGTTGTCTTCCAATATATTTATTCACAATCTGTTTCGATCATGGACAACCTTCGCGGTAGAAAATATCTATTGTAACAACTTAGCGCTACTTAACCGGGAAAGAATACGCCATTGCTGACTTGAAAAAGTCTGAAAATTTTACTTAACGCCATAACACCAGCCTAAGGTGATGTGTCTGAGCAATGGTGCTGTGCACTTACTGCTGTTACATGTTTTCATGTTGCCAATGTTTTACGCTTGCTTAACCTGTTATTATGGCCCCAAGCATTATTTTCTGACGTTTTCAAGTCAGCAGTGACTTATACTTTTCTGGTAAAATAGCATGTATGACTATTGAAGTCGTCACAGTAGGTACTTTTCCACTCTGAAGATGGTCCATGATCGAAATCGTTTGTGAATAAATGTACAGAAAGACAACACAGTGTTTATAATGTATTTCTCCAAGAATACCAAACGAGCTGCTCTTCTTTGGACTTTTTCGATGCACTCCGTCAATCCTGTCTGGTCAGGATCTCACACTGCACTGCAGTACTCCAGCAGAGGACGGACAACCGAGGCGTTTACAGTCTCTTTTATAGGTCAGTTGCATATTCTATGCGCTCTGCCAATAAAACGTAATCCTAAGTTTGCATTCCTCAACACATTGTCAACTTGAGCGAATTTTAGTAACTATAATACCTATGTATTTAGCTGAACTGACAGTCTTAAAATTTGTGTGATTTATTGTGTAACCTAAATTTAAGGGATTTCTTTTCGTACTCTTATATTTGATCGCACGCCTTTCCTTATTCACAGACAACTCTCACTTTTCGCACCATACATACATATCGTCTAAGTTATTTAGCAACTGTTTGTGATCTGCAGACGACTGTACTGTAAGGTAAATGCATCATCTGTAAACATTATAACTGGGTTCTCAGGCCGTATCCTAAATCAGTTATATACACTCATACTCATAAATTAAGGATAATTCTGATACATGGGGTTTAAATCACCTCAGGGTATAACCATGCGGTGCATTTGACCTGCGATCGCCGCACAGTAGCGCTGGCAGCAGTCCACATAGGCAGAGGTGTTTTGGTGCATATCAGAGTACGGTGCAGCGGGTAAGTGCGCACACGTTTTCAGACGTGCTAATGGTGAATGTGTGTTCAAAATGGCTCAAAGAACACGTGTTGATGACGTTATGAGGGGCATAATACTAGGGCGACTGGAGGTTGGTCAAACACAGCAGGTCGTAGCACGGGCCTTCCGTGTGCCACAAGTGTAATCTCGAGATTATGGCAACGATTCCAGCAGACAGGAAACGTATCCAGGCGCTACAATACGGACGTCCACAGTCTACAACACCACAAGAAGACCGATATCTCACCATGAGTGCCCGCAGACGGCCACGGAGTACTGCTCGTGACCTTACCGCAGCCACTGGAACAGTTGTCTCCAAACACACAGTCTACAGACCACTGAACAGACACGGTTTCTTCGCCCGGAGATCCTCGGTCACAGGAGAGCCCGTAAAGCGTGGTGTCAAGAACACAGCACATGGTCATTGGAACTGTGGTACCAGGATATGTTCACGGACGAGTCCACGTATAGTCTGAACAGTGACTCTCGCCGGGTTTTCATCTGGCGTGAACGAGGAACCAGATAGCAACCCTTAATGTCCTTGAAAGGGACCTGTGTGGAGGTCGTAGTTTGATGGTGTTGGGTGGGATTATGATTGGTGTACGTACACCTCTGCATGTGTTTGACAGAGGAACTGTAAAAGGTAGGGTGTATCGGGAAGTCATTTTGCACCAGTATGTCCGCCTTTTCAGGGTTGCAGATTGTTCCATCTTCCTCCTTATGGATGATAACGCATGGCGCAAGGAGCTGCCATCGTAGATGATTACTTTGAAATAGAAGATATCAGGCGAAAGGAGTGACCTGCCTATTTTCCAAGCCTTAAATCACATCGAGCACGTCTGGGATGCTCCCGGTCGACGTACCGCTGTACGTCTTCAAACTCTACGACACTTCAGCAGCTCCGACAGACACTGGTGCAAGAATGGGAGGCTGTACCCAAGCAGCTGTTCGACCACCTGATCCAGAGTATGCCAATCCGCTGTGCGGCCTGTGTAGGTATGCATGGTGATCATATCCCATATTGATGTCGAGGTACATGGGCAGGAAACAGTGGCACTTTGTAGTAGATGTGTTTCGGGAAGGTTTTCTCAACTTATCATCAATACCGTAGACTTACAGATCTGTGTCATGTGTGTTCCCTACGCGCCTATGCTATTAGCGCCAGTTTTGTGTAGTGCCACATTGTATGGCACCACATTCGGCAATTATCCTTAATTTATGAGCGTGAGTGGAGATAGGAACAGTAGAGGGAAAGCTGGTTGTTAATTGTGTTTTACTGCAAGATTTTCCGTCGATTACTACGTACTGTAACTTTTTTGACAGGTAATCACTTATCCATTCGCAGAATTGAAGCGATACTCCATAGGCACACAGTTTCACTAGAAGTCTTTTGTGATGAACAGTGCCAAAAGACTCCTGAAAATCTGGAAATATGGAATCAATTTAAGATTCCCTGTCGATGGCATTAATTACTTCCTTTGAATAAACAGCTAGTAGTGTTTCACAAGAACGATATTTTCCGAGTCCGTGCTGTATGTCAAGAGGCAGTTTTCTTCAATGTCATCCATAATGTTCGAATACAGTGCACGTCCAATAATCCTATTACAAATCGACGTCAGTGACATGGATCTGTAATTCATCAGACTACTCCGACTTCAGTTGTTGGATGCTGGTGTGTGTAACTTTCCAGCCCTTTGGTGCGAATCATTGATCTATAGACAAATTGTGTAAGATTGCAAATAATATGGCTATCGTATGAGCATTCTCTGGTAGGAATATAGTTGCTACGCTATCTGGACCGGAAGCCTTGTCATCATTACACCGACGGTATCTACCTCCAAATTATTCATGATGGCGGCTGTTCTTGATTCGAGTTCTGGAGTATTTCGATCAATACCTGTTGACCCGGTATTGGTTACTGGCCAGTTTGGATCAAGTGGTGAATACATGGCTCAGTCGTGTGTTTTGTCCCTTAGAACACTTACGACGAATAACTTGTCAGTTTTGTCCAAGTGGGAATGTATTTAAGCATGTGGCAATTCCAGCTCTCTCGCTCATTTTCAATTACACGCAAGAGTTAGAGACAGAGACCGTTTGAGCCAGTCGGGAGCAGAATAGCCTCGTTCGTACTGCAGTGGCCACGGTAATGGCCACTTAGCGCCTGCTTACGTGAGCTGTTCAGAGGTGCGTGCGCGACCAGCAGCGGAAATGCGTCTGGTAGCCAGCAGCTGTTCCCCCGCGGTTGTTATGCAAAGATGATAAAAGTATCCGCCCGGCCGCATGCATTATGCATGATGAAAGCGCCCGTGCCCGCGACGCGGTCATATTTACAGGAAATCCCGGCTGGCATTGTTTATCAGATCTGCCGTCTGCCAGGGAGAGAGACGTTAAGCCCCGGGCAATGCAAATGAAACACCGTAAACAATGGTGAGTTAAGATGGCGAGCAATCTGCTCTCACGAAACTTTTCTCCGCTGGACGTCTCGGGAAATAAGAAGCTCGGAGCAGCGCGCCTTGAGAGCTGGAGGCGAAATGCGATCCGACAGCGTTTTGCTGTCAACTGCTGTACGCGCGCCTGAGCCGCTTAGCGTTCGTTCTCTTTGTGCCTCGCTGTATCTGGGCTAACAATGAAAAATGAAATACTTGTTCTCAAGTATTGTTGAATTTTTTCCACTTCCTACAGATGGTTAGAGACAAGCAGTTCAATAATTTTCGATACTGTACAACAGCCATGGAGGTAGATGACACTAATAATACAAAATGTCTCTCTGGTGGACAAGTAAATGCGTACTTCTAATGAACGTCTGCGTCTGACTATAGCTAAGAAAAAGAACCACCACTACAGTAAAAACGATATGCTACATACACTACTGGCCATTAAAATTGCTACACCAAGAAGAAATGCACAGAATAAACGGGTATTCATTGGAGAAATATATTATACTAGAACTGACATGTGATTACATTTGCAGGCAATTTGGGTGCATAGATCCTGAGACATCAGTACCCAGAACAACCACCTCTGGCCGTAATAACGGCCTTGATACACCAGGACACTGAGTCAAACAGAGCTTGGATGGCGTGTACAGGTACAACTGCCAATGCGGCTTCAACACGATGCCAGAGTTCATCACGAGTAGTGACTGGCGTATTGTGATGAGCCTGTTGCTCGTCCACCATTGACCAGACGATTTCAATTGGTGAGATATCTGGCGAATGTGCTGGCCAGGGCAGCACTCGAACATTTTCTGTATCCAGAAAGGCCCGTACAGGACCTGCAACATACGGTCGTGCATTATCCTGCTGAAATGTATGGTTTCGCAGGGATCTAATGAAGGGTATTGCCACAGATCGTAACACATCTGAAATGTAACGTCCACTCTTCAAAGTGCCGTCAATAAGAACAAGAGGTGACGGTGACGTGTGTAATCAATGGCAACCGATAGACCATCACGCCGGGTGATATGCCAATATGGCGACGACGAATACACGCTTACAATGTGCGTTCACCGCGATGTCACCAAACACGGATGCGACCATCATGATACTATAAACAGAACCAGGATTCATCCGATAAAATGACGTTTTTACCATTCGTGCACCAAGGTTCGTCGTTGAGTACACCATCGCAGACACTCCTGTCTGTGATGCAGCGTCAAGGGTAACCGCAGCCATGGTCTCCGAGCTGATAGTCCATGCTGCTGCAAACGTCGTCGTACTGTTCGTGCAGATGGTTGTTGTCTTGCAAACGTTCCCATCTGTTGACTCAGGAATCGAGACGTAGCTGCACGATCCGCTACAGCCATGCGGATAAGATGCCTGTCATCTCGACTGCTAGTGGTACGAGACCGTATCACGGCGTTCCGTATTAACCTCCTGAACCCACCGATTGGATATTCTGCTAACAGTCAATGGATCTCGACCGACGCGAGCAGCAATGTCGCGATACGATAAACCGCAATCGCGATAAGCTACAATCCGACCTTTATCAAAGTCGGAAACGTGATGGTACGCATTTCTCCTCCTTACACGAGGCATCACAACAACGTTTCACCAGGCAACGCCGGTCAACTGCTGTTTGTGTATGAGACATCGGTTGGAAACTTTCCTCGTGTCAACAGTTGTAGGCGTCGCCACCGGTGCGAACCTCTTGTGAGTGCTCTGAAAAGCTAATCATTTGAATATAACAGCATCTTCTTCTTGTCGGCTAAATTTCGTGTATGTAGCACGTCATCCTCGTTGTGTAGGAATTTTAATGGCCAATAGTGTATTTTAAAAGTAAATGTTAAAAATGTAGCCCTGTTTAGTGAAACTGTAAAAGAGAAACTGCATTTTTACTCCAAAACCACTCCTATTATTTCCCCCAGAGATGTCTAAAAGCAATAAAGATGATCAAGGGATGTCGTGCACTTGGATAACAGAAAGAATTCAATAACATGACAATTTGTAAATGATGTGAATTAAATGGCACTTAGGTCAACATAACACATCGATCGTGTCTTCGTCATCTTAATGTGAAGTGTTCTGATCGATAATTGCCAAAGATGAACCTATGGTGGTGATTCGACTATAACTCTGACTTTAAAAAATGGATAACGCTATGCGACTGTGATTTAAACGATGACAGTAATTGAGAACTGTATCCTGAAGCAAACTACCATAAAATGCTTAAATCGGATAGGGAATGGTACTGCTGCGAGCATGCAGTGAAGAAGGAAAAATTCACTCTGTTGTTCCTAGTACCGGTGTTGTGGAGCGCTCACGTGCGTAAATCTCGAGATGTGGTGTACAGAGCGCCTCAATGTTGGGCTGAATGGCAGACCTCCGTCTCCTCCTCTCGTTTGCAACCACCTCCACGCCCAGACTCCTGAATCCAGAAACAAATCTCTTCTCCAAGACCGAATTGACTACTCTCCTCCGCAGTTGGCTATCGAATCCATGTTTCCACACTTTAGATCCGAGTCCGCCAAAAGTTCCCAGTGGAGTTTGCTCCAAAAAGCTTAAACCACCTATTGAAAGCTGGTGAAGCACTCCTGCGTACCGTGTACCGTACAGCCTTCGTCCATAAGACAGGAAGAATCTATTCCTCCTCCAGTCACACACATCTCGAGACCTCGAACAGGCGTCCAATGCTACATTTTCTACGTTACGGTCTCCCAATCGACACCCTGTTATTTTGTTAACACGGGAAACAGGACGGCTCCTGAATCTATGTGGCCTCAAGAAAATGCCACAGCTCTCATAGCCACCCTGTTTCGCCATTCTTCACCACGGCCAGGACCTATTGCCACTTCCTCAGTCCGTCACATCTCGGCGAAAGCAGTCGTTAAAAGTTTTGCTTCCTATGGCCAACGAGCCTCCTCTGCAGTGGCTTCCGTGTGCGAAGGTGGTGCCCCGTGTCTTCCTTTGCTCTTTTTACACCTTCAACTTGCTGTAATCTCAAAGCTGGCACCACTAAACCTCACCCTCCACCCCCCATGGCCTTCAGGCAGAAGAAGCGCTTCCGCTCTTCCACCACTAGTGTCTTCATGCATCTAGGTACCATTAAATACAGAATCACAACCACTGGAAACCCTCTCCAATAGCCTCACTGAATATAGAGCCTGTAACTAACTGTATTGTTGAGTAAGTAAAGTGAAAGAAAGGCAGATGGAAGGACCTGCGGTCTTTCAACACATCCAGCTCCATAGTGTTCCTTTAAACGGAAAATCCGAAACTAGTTAGATTTTTAAAAATAAATAGGAAATTTCTTCAAAATTGTTAATTTTTCTTCAAACATACATTTTAACGTTCTTCTCAATACAGCTTTGTATTCACATCATCTTCCAGCCACTCAAAGTGACCACTAAAATGAAACTACTGTCCAAAGCCGCCCCAAACACAAATGGCACTAGAAAGAAAGACAACACACAATAAAGTACTTGTTAACAAATTTGCTCTACAAAAACCATTTTTAATTTCAACATAATTAATGCAAAGTTCCGAATCAAAAATTCCATATTTGAAAGCGAAATAGTCCGTTTATTTATAGAAAAATTACGTCTTGTCTGATTTTCGAGGTGTGAAATGTAAGTTGATTCAGAGATTATTGACACATCATTGTGTATGAATTAACGTATACATAACACCTCGACTATTAGAAACGGATGTAACTGATATCTCACCTAGGAAATAAATTAATAGACCGATAACGAGTTCTCTCAATCCTATACTGAACAGACCAACACCTCTGATTACATCATATGTTACAACATTCTCTGCAGAGCTTCGGAATGAATGTAGAGAACTATTCTCATACATTTCGTACACCCTTCTGTTTAAAAATCTGTGTGACTTATACTACATCAGAGTAGTGGGACAAGGGAGGGTGCAGATCCACTCAAAATTTTTGCCAGATGTATCCAAGATGGCGGCGATGACGACATCCAAGGTGGCGGCCTGTAGACTTGGCAACAGTGTATGACGTCATCCAAGATGGTGATGGTGACGTCATCGAAAATGGCGGAATTGGTGGGAAAGTAGGTCAATTGAGCTACCTTCACTAACATTACCCCCTCCTCTCTCCTCTCCCAGAAAAAGGTAGGAAGTTCAAATGCCATCAGGACAATGCAACACACCTCTACTAACCTCAGAAAATGGCGGGAAAGTAGGGCACTTGGGCTACCTCGACTAACCTAAGTCACCCGACCGCCACCTCTTCCTAGGGATTGGCGGGAAAAGGACTCTTTATTTTGCATACAGCCTTTATTTAAACGATTTGAGGCACTACTGTGATCCAGTGTATTCACCACAAGGTCCAGAGTCCAACTGACCTAGTACACACTACCACCACCAGAGGGCGCTTTCATCCCTCCATTACGTAATCCAGCATGGCGGCCATGACATCAGCTGATGATGCAAGTATCATTATCCAAGATGGCAGATTTTGACAGGAAACAATGTGTAGACCATGCAGTTGGACCTAGTACACTGTATTGTCACCACAGGGCACTGTTATCTGTTCTGTGACGTAATCCAAGATGGTAGTCTGGGGTGAAGGGAAATGACAGGAACCAATAGGAGCCCTTAATCCAGTCATGTGTTAGATTTCAGCAGAAGGATGGCAGTATCTGGTAACGCCATTGGAGGGGATGTAGGGGGGCTCAGCAGCTCTGGGACCTCAGTCTTGCCCAGTCAGTCAGCAGCAGCAGAAGAAGAAGAGCCATAAAGTGTCAACAGCAGTTGCCATCCAACATGGCCCTGCAGGAGGATACGGAAAAGTAAGTATCCCATGTCACATCTTTCTCTGTGGTTAGTAGTATTATTATTATTCATTGTTTCTGCATATTGGTCCATGTCTAATGGTTCCTTGTCTTTGTTCAGCAGTAGCCCTCGATGTTTCCATGCCAGCAGGATCAAGCGCCAACATGCCAATCTCTGCCACATCCAGACCTGTAGGAACGTCAACTGCCATAATGTCAAGACCTGCAGCTGCCTCTAGATCTGTGGCCACAACAACCTCCAGCATGTCTGACCCAGTAGTGGGTACATGGGATCCTGTAATGCACACAGTCCACTTGCTGGAGGAGGAGAAGGAGCTGCTGTTGTCTATCAAACTCAAAGATTTGTGTAATGAGGACATGCAATCTGCCCCTCACACATCGAACGCTGCTGATGGTCCTATACAGCAACAAGATGGAGGACATCACTGGCCACTAACATATGACCCATCCCAGCAGAACATCATTGTGATTGTGCAACCATAGTGTGCAGATGCTGTGGATAAGAAGGCATCAGATACCTATGCTTTTCACCTCCACATACAATTTAATTCCCAGTGGAATAAGATGTTTAAGTGTTGATACAGAAGCACATCATGTCTGGGGATTGCATGCAAGAATAGAAATTGAAAATTTATCCTAGTGTGCTAAAGTATCAATTTCTGACTTCGACTGGGACGAAATATTTCGTGCAGAGCGCTGCATCAATCAGCAGATGACTACAGACTGTTATTCAACCCGTTCTCCCCCGAGACATTTGCTTTACTAGTGTGACACTTTCTATTACAACAGTGTATGATGACTGTGCATTATGTTTGAAATTGGGTGACAACTGTTTTTATCTAAGGCACACATCAGTTATGAACTTATACGATCTGGGTACTGCGCTACATCTTGCAATGGATAGACTGAGCTGTTGGTTGCCGAGAATCTACTCTGCATACAATGATGTTGTAAACTCCCTTCATGTGCATAGTGTATACGTTGATGATTTGAAGCAGCACCTTTGTTTGGACATAAATACTGAACCTAAAGAGAAAGAAATTAAATGTCTGTGTGAATAACCTGAGTACTCTGAGGCATCCATTGGGCTGAGTGAGATACCTGTGGACTTTATTGCATGTCAAAAATCTTTGTTTGGGAAATATTGTACAGTTGTGAAGAAGAAGACACATAAAGACTGTAACGATTTTCCTGAGATACTACATCCTATGTTAGATATTTAAATAAATAAATAAATAAGTAAGTAATGTATATATAATCTCAGACTGTGTTTGTGTTTTGTTTCATACCTCTCCCATTATAGTCAAAGTATCACACTCATCTTTTTTTGTTAGCGTTATATCAGTTATTGACATAATGAATGATGAAGTTACTTTTCATGGGTCATATATATGGCTGTTTCTTCTGTGTAGCCAATGTAGCTCAGTCAGTTAAGTGATGGAGCCATAATGGCTACACATATTATTAATGTCCCTTCAAGTGTATCTTTATATATATCTCAACCACGTGTGAGTACCTGGTGTAGTTAGTATCATGGCAGGAAGGGTGAAACATACTTATCACAAGGAATATGTCTTCTGTGACTGGTCCTGTGAAGATGCAAAAGAAGACGTGAACAAGATGAATGGTATTCTCCTTCCTGATAATATACGAGCAATTATTGTAGGTCCAACCAACGCTGCTAACACATGTAGATGGAGTCCGATTTGAGCATGTTTGTGTATTCCCAAAAACACTGTTTCAAGCCAAGTATCAAAAACTGCTGGGGATATTGGTTGGTGTACATTGTGTTACATACACTACACTCAGTGAAAGCAGTGACATCCCTCCACCTGAAAAAGCAAAGTCAAACACTGCATTCATATTTGACGATGTTGCTGTGTAAAACCAAGACCAAACTCGAAAATATTTCTGTTTCTGTCGTCATATGGGTGCTGATATATTTTATCTATGCCAAACATATTCTAGAATCTCGAAACAGTTGGTTAGGGATAATGCAAACCTCATTATAGCCTTCAAACAAGACAGTCTGAATTTAAAACATATTTACCAGGCACAGATCTGAACTGACATGTCCTTCAATGATTTTGTAATGACATTTGCTGCTTGCTGGAATCATTCACAGTATGGGTTTCTCATTATTGATAAAAAAAACGAAACTGAGTGATGGTGGGTACAGGCGAAACTTTCAAGAGTTTCTACATATAAAGCACGGTAAGAGAGGTTAGTACATCAGTATACGTTGCACCATGGCCAAATTTTCGCGTATGTCTAGCTCTCAACCCGAGAGCATGGATGTACACAGACAGAACATTCGCCTGTACATGGATTCGAAAATTCAGGCTATTGTGCATAAAGTCAGAAGTATGCACATGGAACTAGAGACGTATTACCAGACTCTTTTGAGAATGGTGAATGCGTTGAATGAGTCAGTTAATGAGGTTGGTAAGAACACAAGAAACATACATGGATAAATTTAACAGATCAGGAATATATGAACTCACACATAACACTTTCCAGTCAGTGCACGTAGGACAGACATGCAGAAATTTCAAAACCAGGTATTCAGAACATCTCAGAGCTTTCAAACGCATCAGGTCCCATAGCACGTTTGCTGACCACCTAATAGTCCACAATCACCATCCAACTACAATAGAAACAGACTTAAGAATACTAAAATCCAGCCACAGCCTATATAGCAAAACTGAACATTGAGGGAAATTTCCACATACAGAAGGCAATAGCAGAAGCAGAACAGGTCATAAATGAATGCACTACACTCTGCAAGCGCACACTTTTTAACACATTACATGTACTTTACAAAAAAGACAACACAAACATCAAAAAAGTCTACACACACGCACACAAACACACACACACACACACACACACACACACACACACACATCATTAATTGATACACGCAAAAGGAATGCTATATAAAAGGCTACACAAACAGCTAAGAAGCGAACAACATACACACACACACACACACACACACACACACACACACACACACACACACACACACACACACACATATGATTAATTGATACACGCAAAAGGAATGCTATATAAAAGGCTACACACACATAAATATATATATGTTACCCACACAAAGATAAAAGGTAAACAAAATTCAAATTTGGCGCCAAGCTCACTGATGAAGAAATGAACACTGAGTGGGTTAGGACACACAACAACCATAATTACAGAATGTTTTGGTGAGTTTTGCAACACCTCACCTTGATACTGAGAATAAAAGGTCTTACCACACAAAAAAGTAAGTAAAAACGAATATAGTCGCGAAATATCGCGACAAATTAAATTATGTTTAGAGCATAAAATGATAGGGTAACTCCTAAAAAATTTCTCATCAACATCGTTTGGTTGCCGATGACAAGCTACCTGTAATAAATAATACACAAGTGGTTTTGAAAAACCATGCAACCAACCATCTTAACAAAAATAAACGAATTGTTTGTTTGAACGATATTTCCAAGTAATTTAGTAATGATTTAGTAAAAATTTTCAAATTATAGATTAAATGAAACCGAAACACACTTATGATGGCACAGAGGTGCTGAAGCATGTTTGGGAACTTGGAAAAAACGGGATTTTGCATACCTAGCGGAACATACATCCAACAATTGTAACTGCAAACACAGTAAACACAAGGAGCTGCAAATCCAAATTATGAATAAACGAGATAAATTTATCATTCTCAATCATCCTAGGACATAGGCGTAGCCAGGAAGTAGAGTTGTAATAATATATACAGGGTGTTACAAAAAGGTTCGGCCAAACTTTCAGGAAACATTCCTCACACAAATAAAGAAAAGATGTTATGTCGACATGTGTCCGGAAACTCTTAATTTCCATGTTAGAGCTCATTTTAGTTTCGTCAGTATCTACTGTACTTCATCGATTCACTGCAGTGATTTCATACGGGATACTCTACCTGTGCTGCTAGAACATGTGCCTTTACAAGTACGACACAACATGTGGTTCATGCACATTTCAGTCGAAGTGTTCGTACGCTTCCAAACAACATATTTGTGTCCGATGGATTGGTAGAGGCGGACCAATTCCATGGCCTCCACGCTCTCCTGACCTCAACCCTCTTGACTTTCATTTATGGGGGCATTTGAAAGCTCTCGTCTACGCAACCCCGGTACCAAATGTGGAGACTCTTCGTGCTCGTGTTGTTGAAGGCTTTGAAACAATACGCCATTCTCCAGGGCTGCATCAGCGCATAAGGGATTCCATGCGACGGAGGGTGGATGCATGTATCCTCGCTAACGGAGGACATTTTGAACATTTCCTGTAATAAAGTGTTTGAAGTCTCGCTGGTACGTTCTGTTGCTGTGTGTTTCCATTTCATGATTAATGTGATTTGAAGAGAAGTAATAAAATGAGCTCTAACATGGGAAGTAAGCGTTTCCAGGCACATGTCCACATAACATATTCTTTCTTTGTGTGTGAGGAATGTTTCCTGTAAGTTTGGGCATACCTTTTTGTAACACCATATGTATATATATATATATATAGTGGGATTATTTAACTAATAAATATTATCATGAATTAGAAATAGTAAAATTCTTTTGTCGATGGTATCTCCATGAAGACGTTTTTGTGTGGCAGTAACATAGCTTAGAGATGGCAGAGAACATCATCGCAATCCATACCCATCCAACAAATGGCTTAAATTCATATAACAACGAGTTAGTGAGCTGGACAGCTAAAACAATGACCATCACAAAGAGAGAAGAAGTGAAGAACAGAATTTCCCTTTTGCTCAGTCCTGACAACAAATGTTCGGTTTCCACTTCATAAGCCCATCGACATCTTCCACGATAGCAGTAAGTACGTGAGTTTAGTGTTTACGTCTGGTACGCCTGGTTGACAGCTAAGGTCATTAGAGACGGAGATTTGACCGTAATTTTTTTTATTAACGGTTTGGAAGGAAGCGGGTGTGGGCTTTTCAATGAATCATTGAGGCATTCGCCTAGAGTGAACTGGGTTCAAATGGCTCTGAGCACTATGGAACTTAACATCTGTGGTCATCAGTGCCCTAGAACTTAGAACTACTTAAACCTAACTAACCTAATGACAACACTGACATCCATGGCCGAGGCAGGATTCGGTGGTGCTGGTTAGTGGTGGTTAGTGTTTAACGCCCCGTCGACAACGAGGTCACTAGAGACGGAGCGCAAGCTCGGTTTAGGGAAGGATTGGGAAGGAAATCGGCCGTGCCCTTTCAAAGGAACCATCCCGGCATTTGCCTGAAACGATTTAGGGAAATCACGGAAAACCTAAATCAGGATGGCCGGAGACGGGATTGAACCGTCGTGCTCCCGAATGCGAGTCCACACAGGATTCGAACCTGCGACCGTAGCAGTCGCGCGGTTCCAGGGTGAACTGGGAAATCATGGAAAACCAATTCCTGTATGGTCAGCTCTGGGGTTGCAACTGGGTCCCTTGAATGTGAGTTTAGTGCATCAGCCACTAAGCCACCCTGCTTAGTGCTATGGTAGAAAAAAAACGCGGAATAGGAACGTGAATGTTCAAATGTAGTCCTTATCAATGGTAATGATCTGAAATTAAATTATGTATGTTGTAATAGTGTTAGTCTGCTAAGACAGGCAATGGCCAGCTACTGGCTAGAAAACATCTACAATACTATAGGTCCATTTAGAATAGTTTATGGAAGATTTTCAGTTAGAGTCAATAAATTTTAATGCTTCTTATCTTGTGCGAGCTTAATAGATATCATTGGAGGTTCTGAATTTACGAAATGTAGTCCACGTTAATTCGTTCAATGGAAAAGAGAGAGAACAAGAACTGTGATAACAGTAAGAAGTATTGAATGGATACTTTCATAACAGAGCTTACCTTAACACATACTGCCATTATCAGTAGCAACAAACTGCACAATAACTGTTGTTGCAAGCAGCAGATTTGGTACAGATACCATATTAGGAGGAAGCACAGCAAAGGCGTAAGAAGAATTTAAGGTTTTTTAGCCATAAATACATAAACAGTATCTTCATGTAGTGCTATAGTTACTACAAATGCACTGTATACTGTGTATGTATTGGTTAGAATGGAAATAGCAGAATTACAAACAAAGTAATAGTTTTATAATTTTAATTTTAGCAAATACACATTTATATAACTAGTTTTTTTTTGGAAATGGAATCAACGACTTCTGTTGCATCAAGTTCTAAGCTGTAGCGGATGTTCATTAGAGCCAAATCGTTGAGCTTATTTTCGGAAACTGTGTTCCTAAGATAACTTTTTAATTTCCTTAAGTTGGAAAATTTATTTCTGGAGCAGCTGTAGAAACTGGTACCGTTACCAAAATTTGAAGCAATACGTAAATGTTTGTATACAACTTTGAATCACACAGATCTAACTAGTCCAAAGCAGAGTTTTGACTAACTCTGAAGTCATCTGTGCTTCCAAATGTCAGATTCTGCTTTTATTACTGATGTGCTCCTCCGGAAGAAGTGACGAACACATTGATATCGCCTCATCAGTGATTTTATTGAAATTTTCTGGCAATAGAGCATAAAACAGCACATATTAATTTGCGAGGCTTTGTGAATCTTTCAATTAACTGTTGAACTATGTGCTCAAGGAATGGAGTACATAAATTCACTCTGTGATATGTAATTACATCCACAGCAGGCTTATTAGAGCGGTTGAACTGCTTCCCAGTAAGACGTGGGGCCTGCAGCGAAGCACCATTTTCCTCTGACATTTTTGCTATGGAAAAAACCTTTGTAAATTCATTTTCAGCATTGACTCTCAACAACCACAATGCTTTAAGAACATTGCCAACATGATGAAATGTTGCAATAAAATCTATATTGGTTCCTTGCAGCTGTTTTAAAATCTAGCTCACCACTTTTTGAAGGACCACTAAACTCATCACAAAATTTGAGGAACGAAGTGTGTTTATCAGTTGGACTGCTTATCTTGACGTGTCCTTGTTGTGGCTAGTTTTTCGACGGTGGCGACAATTGCTGAATAAATTTCCTTAAAACGGATGACTGCTTGGTGCTTGTAGATCCATCGTGTTTCACATAGCGCCAGCAAGTTTGTTTGGTGTCCAGTTAGCGACAGTTCGCGAATGTCGTCTTTTAATACGGCAGTGCGTCGGGCAGAATGACAAATAAGATCCAACAGACTGCACAATCCCCACGCAATTTCTAATTTCTGCTCGTGAACATGCGTCAGCAATTGCAAGGTTAAGCGAGTGTGGACTGCAAAGTACATGATGAGCATGGGCGCATTCCTTACGAACATACTCTTGGGCACCATGCAAAGCTGCAGCACCGTCATAGCCCTGACCAAGTACATGGAAACAGTCAAGCCTGTGTTTTTACAATGCTTTAATGATTAGCTTTCCAAGGTTGAATTCAGTAACATCAATAGTTGAATATATTCGAGGAACATTTGCTTAATTTTATGGTGATTAACATTCTCCGAAACAACATACCGTAAGCAAAGTGAAATTTGTTCTGCGTCTGCAGTGTCAGTAATTTCGTCAGCAAGAATACTAAATATTCTAGCTTTCTTTACCTCATCAATTATTTTACGTTGTATAATTTCACTACAAATAGCAATGATTTCATTTTGAATTTGTGGGCTGGTATATAGAGCGTTCTTTGGAGCTGTTGACAAATGCTCCAAAATATGTTTACCTCCAGCCTCAGCAGCATAACGCAGTAACACTCGAAAGTTGCCATCGTTCATTCGCTGTCGCTGAGGTTCCAATACTGTGTAAACTAGTCCAGAGTTAGTATGTCCTCTTAAAGGAATGCGTTGTTGACCACAAAAAATTGTAGGTTGTGCTATAGACGTCAGTTTCCTATTATTGTCATCTTGGTGTCGTTTTCTCTCTGAAGAAATTTGCTCAATTACTGTAGATATCTTAGAGGAAACGGTTTTAAGGAAATTGTTTGCCATTTTCGAATTTTGCTTGCGATAGGAAGTTTGTGCATGCGTTTGAATTACTTCCAAAGCTTTTTTCCAATTTGAAAAATGCTCACACACGAATTTCCTAATTTCTGATTGTTTCCTTTGCCTTCACATGAAAAACCCATAATGACACAATTTTTGCAGAAGGCTCCATTTTTGAAATCAGCATACGACATACAAGTGTATGTGTCCAACAATTTCACTTGAAAGCTTAAGTTTCGTTTTGACGAAATAGGAAATTTGTAACCATTAGACGGCACCCAAGCGCCTTTTAAAATTTGTTCCTTTACACAATCATCCAGTTGTGAACTTTGATTTGATTATAAACCTATGTCTACTGCAGCAAAACCATTCGAAACAGATGAGGCATCACGTAAACTTCTAAGTGCCACGCTCGATGTTGCAGGTTGATAGATGCTGGGAGGCAATGTGCAAGACGACTGCTGAGTGGCCAAAAGTACCTCCGCGTTTGTAGCTCTTTCTGATATTGAGGCCTCAGCAATCATTACGTCTTCACTGTCTCAAGTCGTCCCATTATGACTGGCGGGTCCGACAGTTGAAGATGCGTCTTTAAATGTACCAGCTTCTGAACACCATTTTTTCCAATATTCCGAGCCCTTATATTTATTTGTATTCTCGGATTTTCTTTTCTTTGCCTCCATTTTTGCGATGCAGATGACCCTATAAAAAAAACACTAGAATAAAAAAATTAGCAAACATGCGACTGGTTATTATTAATTTTATTGCGCTGGTTTTAGTCAGAATGCAAGTGTGCTGATTTAACTTTGGTTAACCACACTCACTAAATGACGGGCAACAGGTACTAGGACAAGAAAATTAGCGTTCTGCCGTCCAAAAATCAGTGGAGTTATGAAAACTAAATCAGTGAAACATATGTGCATAATGCGAGCTTTGTACGATTTCTGAGTAGAGCTTCAATTTTGATGAAAGGAAAACCACCCAAAATTCTTACATTTCTCTGGTTCTTCTCAAATTCTTTCGAACTTAGGCATTTAATCGAAAACGTCAAGGTTACCACATCTGTGTTGTATTAAGTTCTGTATCGACTGGGAAACAATACTTTACAATTTTATTACATTTGGCGGAGCAGAAAAGCTACATTAGAAAACACTAGTTTTTCACCTTTAGATAAACACTCGTTTCGTCGCCATAATACGTCCTGTATCTGAGATTAGGCAATCTGACGAAAAAATTTCGAGGAGAAAAGTTGTGGAGCATCTAAGTATATAGCCAAAATGTCAAAGAACGTGTCGAAAAACCTAGTTCGTTAGTAAATATAGCCAGTTACCAATTTTACGGAAAACGCTTGGTTAGTGACAGTAAATTTTAGACTTTCCATTCTTTGGCTGTTTGTAGTATTCATTCTTGTTGTTTCATTTATTTAGCAGTACACTCATTCTCTGGATTTTGTTGCTCCACTGTCGAAAACGTGTTCTTTCTTGCGGGCCTTCTATTTTTTTATTTTTTTTTTTAAATGCCTTGGGCGCTCAATCCACATTGTAAGCAACTGCTTCTATTCAACCGATGTCACAGTGACAGAAGAATGGAAACAGACACGATATGAACTCCGGCATGTAGAAACACGATACGCTACACATGGTTTTAACACAAGCTTTGCGTAAAGAAGAGATTTTACTAGCCGAATGAATGCACCGTTTGTGAACAGTGCAATAAACATTGTGAAAGATATGAAGAAAACTGCAGGAAGAGATGAGTGTTAAATAAAACCAGGACTACAACAATATGACTCAGTTTTGTATTTGCACACTGTGAGTATTTTCATGAATAATAAATCTGACAGTGGAGGACGCAATAGTTGTCACCTGAGCATTGTTTACTTACGTTCGTCAGAGGGAGTCAGCACGACGCCTGAAAGGTTTATTCGTAGTGAAAGTGTTATGTGCGAAGCAAAGCTGACACGGAGAAGGAAAAAGTCAAGCGTTTAGTGACAGGACTTAGACTAGAACGTAAGGTAAAAATATTGGTTTTGTTGAACTGTACCGCTGTTGTGGTTGATAAATGCAGGAAATCTTATTCAAAGGATCAGTATGCAAAAACGGGTACAGACAATGGGAAATAAGTCCTACATTTATCGGTCGTCAGTTTGTTTTGTGCGTAAAACGTATCACAGGGTTGCATGAAAAACGAAATGTAGTTTTCAATTAAAAAGAAATCGGGTTCGTGACGTTACGAAGACATTTCAAAATCGATAATGGAATTGGTGAGAAAACAGAATAATGATTGGAGAACTCAAGTAAAATTTCAGGTAGGTCACATTGAAGATGGTCTTGATTTTGCGGACAAAGAAATTAACGTCAGAAATGAACAGTTGAACAAACAGTAAGATCACTGAATATGAAGAAAGAAGTTATGAGTGCAAATTACTGAAGGATATCTGAGAGTGCAACGTATATATCTTCAGAGGATCATTATAATAACGATTAGGAACGTCGGGTCAACTACTGAGGCATAAAACTAGTATATTTTTTTTTATTTTTTTCACTATTTTTTTTATTGCGTAATGTCCTTGAATGGAACCGACGGGGATGAGGTGATGGGGTGCTTCAGTATCAGTGTCTCACTTGCCATGTCGTACCTTGCGGAGCAATGTAGAAAGAAAACATATAAAAAACAGATTAAGACATTGCATACACTAGTCGTCTCCCTTCTACATAACGTTACTTAAAATAAACGCCGGCCGATGTGGCCGAGCGATTCTAGAAGCTTCAGTCTGGAACCGCGCTACCGTTACGGTCGCAGGTTCGAATTCTGCCTCGGGCATGGATGTGTGTGATGTCCTTAGGTTAGTTAGGTTTAAGTAGTTCTAAGTTCTAGGGGACTGATGACCTCTGATATTGAGTCCCATAGTGCTCAGAATCATTTGAACCGTTTATTTTTAAATAAACATTTTAAAAAATTCTCGCCATGTCAGCAACAATTTCTGCAGTTTCCGGAAAGCGGGATGCCGATAGTAGTAATAAGCTGCTGCCGTGTGAATGAATGACTTCTCACTGTGCCAAACTTCGGAACTGTGACAAATAGGGTGTCCGTGATGCAGGGACTGCGCTACCTGGAATTTCCAGGGCTCCAGACAAACCGCATTCCTTTGAGGGTCAGTCCAGCCATTGGTGGCAATATTGTCGCTAACGCTGGCTCTTCGCTACCGTATTCCCCTCGCGCGTTACGCCACGTTGCCACAGCAGTAGTCTGAAACCGCAGTGGCTTTGAAATAAAGATTACATTACAATCAACTTTTAAGTCAATTCTCCCGTTTTTTTTTAGCTTCATCATTTTTCTTGGGGACTTTTGAACCCCCAACCCCCTCCCCCCGCCCCCTCCTCCCCTGGCTACACCCATGTCCTAGGACGAAACATCCTGGCAGATTAAAACTGTGTGCCGGACCGAAACTCGAACTCGGGACCTTCGTCTTTCGCGGGCAAGTGCTGTACTATCTGACCGTGGTTGGGTAGATCAGATGGTAGAGCTCGTTCCCGGGTGAGGCAAACGTCCCGAGTTCGACTGTGAGTCCGGCACACAGTTATAATCTGACAGGAAGTTTCATATCAGCGCACACTCCACTGCTGAGTGAAAATCTCATTACGTCCTAGGATATTTGAAACGTCATCAAGGAATCTTCCTGAATGTGTAAGTGCTCCCGGCGCCTAAACTTAGCTGCTCTGCAGCGTCTTTGGATGACGTTTCTGCACGTGGGTTCCCGTGTAAAATTTGATCTAGCAAGTCGCCTCTACAACCTCCAGGAATGTATAACATGAACTGCGAAACACCCTGTATATAGACAGTGAAAGTGAGAAGGAGATGCCGAATATGAACGCTTAACCACAATCTCAGACAGGATAAAGGAGCTTAGAATTTCTCTGTCCAAATCTACTACTGGCCATTTAAACTGCTACACAACGAAGACGTCATGCTACGGACGCGAAATTTAAGCGACAAGAAGAAGATACTGTGATATGCAAATGATTAGCTTTAAAGAGTATTCCCACAAGGTTGGCGCTGATGGCGACATCTACAACGTGCTGACATGAGGAAAGTTTCCAACCGATTTCTGTTACACAAATAGCGTTGTCTGGTGAAACGTTGTTGGGATGCCTCGTCTAAGGAGGAGAAATGCGTACCATTACGTTTCCGACTTCGATAAAGGTCGGATTGTGGCCTATCGCGATTGCGGTTTATCGTATCGCGACATTGCTGCGCGCGTTGGACGAGATCCAATGACTATTAGCAGAATATGGAATCGGCGGGTTCACTAGGGTAATACGGAATGCCATGCTCGAACCCAACGGCCTCGTATCACTTAGCAGTGGAGATGACAGGCATCTTATCCACATGGCTGTAACGGATCGTGCAGCCACGTCTCGATCCCTCAGTCAACAGATGGGGACGTCTGCAAGACAACAACCATCTGAACGAACAGTTTGACGACGTTTGCAGCAGCACGGACTATCAGCTCAAAGACCATGGCTGCGGTTACCCTTGACGCTGCATCATAGACAGGAGCGCCTCAACGACGAACCTGGGTGCACGAATGACAAAAAGTTATTTTTTCAGATGAATCCAGGTTCTGTTTACAGCATCAAGATGGTCGCATCCGTGTTTGGCGACATCGCGGTGAACGCACATTGGAAGTGTGTATTCGTCATCGTCATACTGGCGTATCACCAGGCGTGATGGTATGGGGTACCATTGGTCACACATCTCGGTCACCTCTTGTTGGCATTGTCGGCACTTCGAACAGTGAACGTTACATTTCAGATGCGTTACGACAAGATGCTCTACCCTGCATTCGATCCCTGCGAAACTCTACATTTCAGCCGGATAATGCACGACCGCATGTTGCTGGTACTGTATGGGCCTTGCTGGATACAGAAAATGTTCGACTGCAGCCCTGGCCAGCACATTCTCCAGATATCTCACCAATTGAGAACGTCTGGTCAATGGTAGCCGAGCAGTTGGCTCGTCACAATACGCCAGTCACTAGTCTTGATGAAACATGGTATCGCATTGAAGCTGCATGGGCAACTGTACCTGTACACTCAATCCAAGCTCTGTTTGACTCAATGCCCAGGCGTATCAAGGCCGTTATTACGGTCAGAGGTGGTTGTTCTAAGTACTGATTTCTCAGGATTAGTGCACCCAAATTGTGTGAAAATTTAATCACATGTCAGTTCTAGTACATTATATTTGTCCAATGAATACCCGTTTATCATCGGCATTTCTTCTTGGTGTAGCAATTTTAATGACCAGTAGTGTAGTACGAATATATCTGCAAGCCAAAACTTTTGGTGAGGAATGCAGAATGAGGAGTGAAGCAGCTGGTTCCTCAATTTCTTGTCTAGGTCTGTCAAATAATGTGCACACTAGCATTTTTTGTCTGGTACCATTCTGGTTGTTAAGCGTCACCTAAATGAGGTAGGTCGTCTCACCGTTGTGTGCAGCAGCGGTGCTCGAGAGGGACCTGTCACGGCTGTTTACAGCAGAAACTGGCCGGCAAGGGGCGCAACAGGTTCAGCCCCCAGCTGCGTGTCAGCCGTCTGGCGGTCTCGTTCGTCTGGTGGCGCTGGCGTGGCGTGTCTGCGTGACCCTGCGGCTGCGCCGGCCCACTGAGAGGGTGAGGAGGGGGGGTGGGGGGGAGATGGTAGCGAGCGGAGTGCCGTGCCGCCTGTCACGTCGCATTCCGCCCTCTCCCGCGCTCGTCGCCACCTGCGCAGTCGGGGCGCTGCCACTGGACGCTCTTCCAGCCATTTCACGCCTGCCCGCCCACGTTTGCTGACGTCAACCCGCGTAGCTGCTATGAAGATCGTCCGCCACAGCAAGTCGCTCTACCGGACAATTCGGCCATGCAAACCAAAAATATTCTTCACTGCACTTTTCTCGCCGAAATAAAATGACTCTGTGCACATTTAAGTAAGAGCTGAAAATAATGCCACAACCTAGAAGTCCTTTTTACGACTAATAATTAAAGAATTTTCATTCATATCCGACTGCCACTTGCGACCGCTCAATGTCATTCAATACAATCACGACGACACCCCTCGATCGACGTTGGCACTAGTGGTGTCACTCTCATTCATACATGGCAGTGTACGTTTGAAAATTCATGACGCTAGCTCAATGGTCGTCAATTAATTTAAAGGTTATTCCCGGCTGACTCTTAATTCAATTACTGCCACGGAGGTGAGGAGAAAGAACACAAAAATGGTTCAAATGGCTCTGAGTACTATGGGACTTAACGTCTATGGTCATCAGTCCCCTAGAACTTCGAACTACGTAAACCTTTCTAACCTAAGGACATCACTCAAACCCAGTCATCACGAGGCAGAGAAAATCCCTGATCCCGCCGGGAATCGAATCCGGGAACCCGGGCGTGGGAAGCGCGAACGCTTCCAGAAAGAACACATCCTGGTGGTACCATCGTTGTGCGTAGTTAGATGTTTGATTAATCTGAATGTTTTGCAACCAGCGATTCTATTCGAACTCTGTGCTGATGTACCGACAAGGACCATTTTCGCAGATAAACATGCAAATACGTAATGGATGTTCAGTTTCTCAATACAGCTTGTCGCACTCATACAATACACATCCGCTGTAAGAGCAATGTCATGCATTTACATTTTTGGTCTCCCACAATATTGGTTGGCTAAATATTATGACGATACGTTGTATACAACTTCCACAGATATTGTTCATCATGTAGCCAAGACTGCGTAATGAAGCCAAAATCGTGGATAAAATTGAAATGTAGTTTGTTTATTTACACTTTTCTATTCACTAACTAAATATGAAATATGAATCGGGATTGGGGGTGAAGATCTTATCCTTCATATCTGGTAGTTAATAAGCGAAATAGTTTTATGCTGGCGCGTTGTTTGTATCAGTTACCCCCGCAACCGTCCAAGGATAAGATTCTCTTAATGTTCTGCGCACACGTGTTTCACAATTTTATAAAATGCATAATCACGTAAACTATAGCCTTCCCTTGCCTACAGCTTTCGTGGTTTCCACAACCATAATGGTTTCCCAAGAGTATTTTTCCCAGCTAACACAAAGTTCGAATTATGTTGTTGGAACCATTTTCACTTCACCCGACAATAAACGCCTTTGATCACTTCGTCACACGTAATGTATTTTAAACGTGCTTGAAGAATCTTTAAATAATCTCCTTAACGAATTTCGCAGTCGCGTACCTCTTTTTCCTGAACTAACCCGATCGCGATAACTGAAGGTAGAGAGCTCAATAATGTGTTACATGTTCTTTTATATGTATCAAAAAACAAACAAGCCCATTTATCTTTCTGTCCCACTTGGTCTTTGCTACTTTGCTTTTTATTACTTTTCATTATATTGCTTTTTAGTAATACTGTGCAGTTATTAAAGTTTCATATTACTTTCCCCATTTTAATTCTTGCAAAATAAGGTCTGTTTAACCCCGACTTTAATTAATATGACGCTAATTGACACGCCTGCACGCAAAGTACCGTTATACACTACATTTGAAAAACCGTGTAACGAGTTTTAGTAAGTCTTTCACGTGAAGAATGATTCTGTTTCTAATTCTTTGTTTTGATTGTTTGATGCAGCCATGTATCAGAAAAGCGGCTACATCGTGGTAAGAGATAATGGGGCTGGAACATTTGCTCGGAGTGACGTTTGCACGGAGTGACACTTGCACAGAGCCTGGGGCTCTTGCCTGCCTAACTGGCTTTTCACAGGTACAGGTACAGTAAGAAGCCTAGCAGTCCAGTACAACTGCTCGTAGGAGCTGGCTCGCTTTCACACCACAGCAGTGAGCAACAATTTATCGCTTTAAGATGGTTAATTAACGAATTTTGTAGCAAATTTGTCTTTAAGACTGATGTATTAATGAGAGCTGACAATGTAGTTCAACATAATGATATCTGATAACGATATTCAACATCTCTTTCAATATTTTTATGATGTAAAAAAGGGGTACCACCTAAGTGAGAAACACGGTATTTCATAGGACTGTCGTAGTTCTTTGATGACTGTCGGTTTAGAGGAAAATTTAAATTGATAAATTTATAATTAGTTACCATTTTATTTGAACATTAAACACACACACAATATCAATGAATACTAGTTATTTTGCTTTTCGCTAAAGGATCAATGCCCGGTACCATTTGCGAGTAATGCTAATTCGAAGGCAACCTCTTAAGTTGAAGTCTGCCAGTGGGGTTCTGTCTACGAAACTAATTTTGCTATAAAACTAAACAAGGGAATGTTACATTGTAGGTGTAAAAAGTTCTATCTGTAGCCTAGTTCCACACCGTCAACATGAACTGAAAACAGTGAAAGTGCGCGACCAAAATTATTGAAACTGCGCTACCCTTTGCAAGCCGAAAAGCAGTATGGCAAATTGATAGAACTCCAGATTCATTTGTTGAGCGTTTCTCCTGGAAACAAAAATGTATTTTCGTAGTGAAAATTACTGGGAAGTTTTTATCTCCGTTCCCTCATGATGGATAAATTCTTCCGTCCTATCGGTTGTAATGTTGCTGTAAACAAATATTTTCCGTTGTGTTCAAAGTTTTGAAGCACACTAATACAACACTGAGCGTATCGAGATATCGTTGCATACAATAAATCTATCGAGTAGGCGTCCTGCACTGATGCATTGACGTTGATGTGCCTGACCACTTTTAAGCTCCTAACTCGAGCATCAAGCTACTTTTCACTCCTACAAAACAGCCACCGTCCTTTTAAGGGGATACTCCGCCATAAAACTTTAATTCTTTTTCAAAAACTTTAATGACAATTTCACATGGAAATGTTTACTCTTGGATTCCAAAATGATTTCGCTTCATTCGAATTACAAGTATCTCTAAGAAACGTTCGGAATACGAACTGCACAAGGAAATGAAGCACACAGAAAAATGCCAACGATTATTTTTGATTTCTATCACCACCAAACAGAACTATCTTTACTCCAACCTTGGCATAAACTCAAACTGGAAAAAACATGTTATAAGATTTCCAGGAAAACTGACGTGAAACAATTGGCAGCCATTCTCTGGAAACCATTTACTTGGCCTGTTGACTGTAAATACCAATTTAGGGAATCTATCGAAGTCCTGTTCAGTACAATCAATAAGATCCAAAGTATTGGCAATGGTTTATAATCAATTGTTCCAACCACTGCGCCTCCTCAAGAAGACTGCGAATAGATCTGTATTCAGAAAATTCAAGAAAAAGGCCACCTTGATCTTGAAATCGAAACAGAACCCTCCTATAAGCAAGAAGGGAAAACGTTATGGTGCCGGTCAATTTTAATTTTTTGATGTAATGTTAAAATCCATTTTCTCATTCTAAGCTCTGAGCCAGCTTTTTTAATCATAAATATGAACCAAGATAATGTATGAATGCAGAGTCTCGCGGCGATAACATTGAATAAAAAGAAAGTTACTTTGCTGCCATTCTGTGGCTCTGTGTCAGGCAAGATAAGCTGCCTGTTGAAATAACACAAGATTGCATTTATTATTTTTTAAGTTTACATAACGCAAGTAACTAACTTATTGTTTGCTTTTCTTTGGAGGTCTTGGTAAACTTCGTTATCTCAGCACTAAAATATGGAACACTGCTTACCAGTCACAGGTCAACTGCAGTACTGAACTCTGGGAGAAAGATACGCGCATTACAAACTGGTGCTGGAAAAGGGAACTTTATGCAGATGTGCTTCGGTCTTTCCCACAATACGTCGCAGCTAGTGGCGGACAGGCCGGTGTATCCTACACCGTCCACTACCTACACTGTCCGGAGCTCCATGCAAATGTCAACGCATTCTCTCTCTGTACACTTGTCACTCCGTGCAAGTGTCACAAACTCGAGATGAGCGACAGTAGGTGGTGTTAACGTCGTGTGTGTGAGCAAATAGACATAGACGTGACAAAAGACACGGTGTAGCAATATGCACATGTAGAAATGGCGGTAGTATCCCCTACACAAGGTATGAAAGGGCAGAGCATTGCGGGAGCTGTCATTTGTACTCAAGTGAGTCATGTGGCGGATTTCCAACGTGATTACGGCCACACGACGGACATTAACAGACTTTAAACGCAGAATGGTAGTTAGAGCTAGTCGCATGATACATTCCATTTCGGAAATCGTTAGGGACTACATTATTTCGAGAAGCACAGTGTATCGAGAATACCAAATTTCAGGCATTGCCTCTCACCAGGGACAGTGCAGAGGGCGACGGCCTTCAGCTAATGACAGAAGCGGCGTTTGCGTGGAATTGACAGTGCTAACGGACAAGCAACTCTGCGTGAAATAACCACAGAAATCAAACGTATCCCCGAGGACAGAGCATCGAAATTTGGTGTTAATGGGCTATGGCAGCAGACGACCAAAGTGACTGCCTTTGCTAGCAGCACGACATCGCCAGGGCTCCTGACCAAGTCGGTTGGACTCTAGACGACTGGAAAATCGTGAAGTGATCACGTGACTGCCGATTTCAGTTGGTAACAGCTGCTGGTAGAGTTCGAATGTCGCGCAGACCTCACGAAGCCATAGCCATAATTTGTCAACATGGCACTGTGCAAGTTGGTGGCGGCTCCATAATGGAATGTAGACTATCTTGTAGATAGGGCAACCAGAGCTATGAGCAATCATCGTCTGTGTTAATAAACAGCTTCAGCTTTGTTTAGTCCTTTATTTTTAGATCACTATTGGCTTCACGGAACGAGAGCTAAAAATCTCAGAATCTTGTACCCGGCATGTAACTAAAATATTAGTGCTACAATGCTTGAAACTTTGTACCCAAACGAGAGTGAGTTTGGGGGCTCGTCACTTTGTACCCAAAGGACTGTGAATGTTGGGTAGAAAGCTCCACTTTATTTAACTGTAATGTTTTGAAACTTCCTGGCAGATTAAAACTGTATGCCCGACCGAGACTCGAACTCGGGACCTTTGCCTTTCGCGGGCAAGTGCCCTACCATATGAGCTACCGAAGCACGACTCACGCCCGGTACTCACAATTTTACTTCTGCCAGTACCTCGTCTCCTACCTTCCAAGCTTTACAGAAGCTCTCCTGTGAACCTTGCAGAACTAGCACTCCTGGGGGATGTTTCCAGAATGAGATTTTCACTCTTCAGCGGAGTGTGCGCTGATATGAAACTTCCTGGCAGATTCAAACTGTGTGCCCGACCGAGACTCGAACTCGGGACCTTTGACTTTCACGGGAAAGTGCTCTACCATCTTTTTTTTTTTTGTCAAATCTCATTTTGTTCGGTTTTGTTCGTTTGTTCTGCTCGGGGCGGACGTCGTAGGACATCCGTTGAAGGTCGTTGTTGATCTATTAACTCAGTTTTTTTTATTACAGAGGGCAGCTATCCCTCTGACCGAACACGCTGAGCTACCGTGCCGGGAGACTCACTCCCGGTACTCACAGGTTTACTTCTGCCAGTACCTCGACTCCTACCTTCCAAACTTTACAGAAGCTCTCCTGCGAACCTTTCTTTGAGGAGTGCTTGTTCTGCAAGGTTGGCAGGAGAGCTTCTGTAAAGTTTGGAAGGTAAGAGACGAGGTACTGGCAGAAGTAAGGCTGTGAGTACCGGGCGTGAGTCGTGCTTCGGTGGCTCAGATGATAGAGCACTTGGCCGCGAAAGGCAAAGTTCTCGAGTTCGAGTCTCCGTCGTGCATACAGTTTTAATCTGCCAGGAAGTTTTATATCAGCGCACACTCCGCTGCAGAGTGAAAATCTCATTGTGGAAACATCCCCCAGGCTGTGGCTAAGCCATGTCTCCGCAATATCCTTTCGTTCAGGAGTGTTAGTTCTGCAAGGTTCGCAGGAGACCTTCTGTAAAGTTTGAAAGGTAGAAGACGAGGTACTGGCAGAAGTAAATCTGTAAGTACCGGGCGTGAGTCGTGCTTCGGTAGCTCAGATGGTGCAGTCGGCTTTCAGCCGTGATACCGTGCGGACGGGCTCGGCGCGCCGGGCAGTGCTCCGCAGGTGTTGTTGTTTACCCGCTAGCGCGCGGTCGCGTCGTTGTCTTGCCGTATAGTACCTGTACCGACCCGACATGGCGTTCTCATATCGAAAAGCTACAATCAAACTAACGTTCAACGCATCGTACATGAGACCGAAGGCCCATGAAATTTAACGATTTCTGCGAGACATCATGCACATAGAACCACAAGAACTGATAGGAATTCATCTGTCTATTGTAACCAGCACAGTGTACCTCAAACTGATTGGCGAAGCGGCCTGCGACAAATTACTCCAACGATCTGCGAACGGCTTTCGCTTCTGTCACGCAGACGGTAACGTGAGCGTGGTAGGAGTTGACCATGCTGGTCTGGGGTGCGTACCGTGCGCGTCTTTGAACTACCGTTCGAAGTTCCGGCCAACCTAGTCGTTGATGCGCTGCGGCGATACGGCACAGTTCTGAGTCACACAGAGGAGAAATGGAACACGTTCGAAACGTACCCTGTCCTTAACGGGGTACGACAAGTGCGCATAGAACTTAAGAAGCACGTTCCACCATTTGTTTTCGTTGGTGGCTGCCGCGCAATTGTTATATATGATGGACAACCGAGGACCTGCTCGGGCTGCGGCCAGGAGGGCCATGTTAGAAGTGAGTGTCTGCAGCGACGCCTCGTTCAGGTGCCCCGCAATGAACTTCCCCAACGACCCACTATGACATCTCTCCCGCTAATGTGGAGGTGGCACGACATGATGTGATGGATGATCAACACATGCTACCTCCTCAAGCCGTTGCCAGCTCCGTTGGAGAGTCAACGCAGTCGACGACGACGCACCCCAACGGTGTAGAGGTTCCTACAGCCTCTGCCCACCGCAGCGTCGTGGGCGCCCAGCCACCGTCACTGTCGGGATCGGACACAGGGGTTCCTAGCGACCGAGACTGTGTCGAGCCCCGCCCTCCAGTGGATGTCGAATCTCGGACCCGAAAGCAAAAATCACCCAAGCGACACAAGAAGAGGCGATTGTCATCTGAAGAACAGGACAGGGATGTACAGCCGGCGGAAGACATCGACTTCATTGACTCGCCCACAATTGCAACGGACTCCAGTGGCATCATTCATCAGAAGGTGCCCGAAGACAAGGAACGCACTCCTAAATCTGGTGGCCCAGAAAACGAGCCGCATTGCGTCGACTCCCAAACTGTGGGCTCCTGTGAAAGCGACCAGACCCCAATGACATCACAATCGTCTCTTGGTGATTGGGCAGACGATATGGAGGAAGATGATGCACAGCACACATCGATATCTCCACCAGAGCCCATGGCTGGCATTGAGCCCGGAGGGCTCTGCCAGTCAGGGACTCATACGGCACAGTAATGCACAGCGTGCTGATGGATGGCTGTGTGGTGTGTGAGATCACTATGGGCTTGCACTGGCACACTCCTCCGCCACTTGATATGTCTCAGTCATACCGTGTGGGAACAGTCAATGTAAATGGTTTCCACTCCAGTGTCAAGACCCGCATGTTACATGACATGATCAGAGCGGCAGACTTGGACATTGCCCTTCTCCAGGAGGTCCGTCCCGAGCTGCGTTTAGACCTATATGGCTACACCACGTACAGCCTACCCGTAGGCGATGGCGCAGGAGGAACGGCCATCCTTCTCCGAGATGGCATAGACGCGACGGACGTGACGTACTTGCCAAACGGGCGAGGCATCGCACTCACACTTGGCGCAGTCCGCCTCATTAACGTCTACGCTCCCTCCGGTAATTCGCACCGTGGTGACAGGCATGTCTTCTGTTCGGAAGAGGTAGCCCCACTTTTGCAAGGAAATATGGACCATTACATAGTGGGCGGCGATTTTAACAATGTTCTGCGGCCCGAGGACCAGATACCGCATTGCGTCCCATGTCCGGCTCTACAAGCATTGATACGTGACCTCGCGCTCCACGACACATGGCTCTTACATCGTGGGACCCAGAGTGAAAATACGCACTTTACCAGCCATTCTGCCAGTCGTCTGGACCGGATATACGTCTCGCGTTCCCTGCGCACAGCAACCCGTGACGCAGAACTCTGGCCGACGGCCTTCACGGACCATCTCGCGTACATCTGCACTGTCACCTTACCCCGACAACTCACAAGACGCAGCAGGGGCCCGTGGACGCTGAACGTCTCCCTCCTTGTCTAGGAAGCGTGTCGGCGAGTAGTCACTGACACGTGGCGTCGATGTATCAGGCGCCTGCCCATGTATGCTTCCACGTTGCTGTGGTGGCTGGGATGTGTCAAACCTGCACTCCGAAAGACCTTGATGGTCTACGGGCGTGACAGATCGAACTGGCAAAGGGCAACATCGGAATTTTACTATACAGCGTTACGTGAGCTGGCGACCCAACCGCCGTCTCCCGAACGTCAGATGTCCGTACAACGCATCAAAGCTCGTCTACTTCGCATCAGGACAGAGCAGCTAGAAGGTGTCCGCATCCGTGCGCGAGTGCAAGACTGTATCCCCAACGAAACAGCGTCAGTGTATCACATTGTGCGCGAGAGGCGCCACCGCAAACGACAGCTCATTACGGCGGTAAACACGGAAGCGGGCGGCCGCGCAGTGACACAAACGGACATTGCGCACACGTTCGCCAGACACTATGGGACCTTGTACATGGAAGATCCGCGAAATGTACGTGATTATGACGAGCTGTTGCACGATTTTCCCGCCCCTTGGGACATGGCGCCCGATGATAGTCTGCTGTTGCCCATTACACCCGACGAGCTGACATCGGCCTTGGCACGTGGAGCACCGAACAAGTCGCCTGGACCGGACGGTTTACCCCTTGAATTCTACCGCACTTTTTACCACCTAATGGGTGACAAGTGGCTCCAAATGCTTCAAGACCTGATCCGCCCTGATTTCACTGTCCCCACAGAATTCACAGAAGGCATCTTGATCCCAGTAACGAAACCGAATGGTGGTTGTAGGTGGCAGGATTTTCGCCCACTCACACTCCTCAACAACGACTTCAAGATCTTTGCCCGTATCCTCCGCGCGCGTCTCCACACCGCAATCGGGAAAGCCATCCGCACCGATCAGACATGTTTAGGTGGTGTCAGCAACATTCATACGGCGTTAGCAGCATACCGCGACGTAATTGCTTTGACGACGACCTGCAAAATACGCGGCGCCCTTGTCGCCGTAGATTTTGACCACTCATTCGACCGCGTCGACCGCGGCATCTTACGCGCAGTTTTGCAACACATGAGCCTCTCTCCGGAGACTGCACAGGATGTCCTTCAACTGGTCCACGGAGCGCGCTCCCGCATGATGGTCAACGGTTATCAGGCTGGTCACATTGTTGTTGGACGGTCAGTGCGACAAGGGTGCCCCCTGTCGGGTATATTATTTGCTGCAGCGCTTGAACCAGCTTTACATGGTCTACGGCAGCGATTATCTGGTATCTCCTTGCGGGACGTGACCTTTCGTTGTGGTGCATTCGCCGATGACGTGGTGTTCTTGGCCAGATCAGAGGATGAAATGCATATGGCGCTACAGTGGCTACGACAGTACGAGGCGGTCGCTGGAAGCGTCATCAACGTGAAGAAGACAAAATACATGGATGTCGGAGGGGGGCTTTCCCACACAACGGCGGTGCCCTTTGACAAGCTGACCATACTCAAGTGTTTAGGAGTGCAATTCTATTTCAATGTCCGCCGCACGGCGGCGGCTACGTACCGTCGGCTCCTACACCAGACACGTGCTCTGCTGCAGGACAACAAACTGCGGCGCTTGGATATGCTCCTCAGAACACGTTATGTCAACACCTATCTTGTCTCAAAACTGATCTATTTTGCACATATCCTTCCCTTGACGGCTACGATGGCCGACAGATTTCAAGCAGCAAATGGACATTTCGTAAGCACCGGTCTTGTTTTTAAAGTCCGATACGCCACCCTGACACTACCGCAGCGGGCTGGTGGTATCGGTTTCATTCATGTATATAACCGTGCGCGATCGCTCTATCTCAACACTATGCGTCGCAAGTGGACCTCTGCCCACGCCACTCTAACGGGCACCCTGATAGCGGAACTGGCACCACACTCTCTGCATCCCCCGGTTTCTGTAGGACACATTTCACCGGCACTCACCCACATCAGAAAATTCTTGATTGACTTCAGCTACTTACGGTCAGAACTTCCGACGACACGGAAGCCCGGCACAAAAGACTATTATCGCCTCTATCAACAGCGGCAACCTGTAAATACGGTCGTCCACAGACATCCTGAAGTTGCCTGGAACACCGTGTGGCGAACGGTACACACGCCTTTTCTACCTACGACGGTGCGTTCATTGTGGTACGTGGTTGTGAATGGGAAGTTCGCTACTCGTCAGAGGCTACATTCCATACATCTGACGGACGACCCCTTCCTTGTGTCCGACATGCTCAGTCGCTGACTCGGATGCACACCGTCTGACGTGTGAGGCGACCAGCGGGTGCTGGCTACTGACGCAGAGCATGCTGGCGTTACTCTTGCGGCGATTACCGGAGTCAGTCTCCCCTGATGAAATATTGCGCCCCGACGACGTATACTTCCCATCAACCAGAACGAACGCCGTTAACTGGCTAAAAGGCATGGCCGTTTACTACATATTTTGCGATGCTCCCAAAGGCACACTCGACTTTTGGTCCCTACTGATGACGACACATGCAGCTTTCAGCCGCCACACGAAGTGCAGAACTCGTTTCGCAAATTATTTAGGTTCATTATTTGCGGATCCTCCTGCTCACTGTGGCGTTCCGGGTATGAGACGCTGAAAATGAAGAAGGATCCTGGAGCATATTGATCCTCTACTGACGGAACAGGGGGGAAACCCTCCCAACAGACGAGAAGACTACTCGGACGCTCGGCTACGGCAGTAGTAGGATCTTTCTTTGCCATGAAAAAAAAAATGTTATAAAATTAAAGAAATAAATAAATAAAACTTCGACAAATCCACTAAATCCTCTTCCTGATCCTTCGATCCTCAACTCGAACACGTTGCTTGGGCGTGGCGGCGGGATGGCCAGGCTTCGGGTGTCGACCCCTGCCCTACCCGCCGTCCTGCTCCTGCAGCGGCTCATTAGATTAATAAAATAATAATAAAAAAAGGTGGTAGAGCACTTGCCCGAGAAAGGCAAAGGTTCCGACTTCGAGTCTCGGTGGGGCACACAGTTTTAATCTGCCAGGAAGTTTCATATCAGCGCACACTCCGCTGCAGAGTGAAAATCTCATTCTGTAATGTTTTAGTTATGTATTCACCTGAAGATGTGGCTTTTAGTGCCGTGACACCGGTATGATCTAAAAATAAAAGACGAAATACAGATGAAGTGCCGGCCGCTGTGGCCGAGCGGTTCTAATCGCTTCAGTCTGGAACCGCGCGACCACTACGGTCGCAGGTCCGGATCCTGCCTCGGGCATGGATGTTAGTTAGGGTTAAGTAGTTCTAAGTTCTAGAGGACTGATGACCACAGATGTTAAGTCCCATAGTGCTCAGAGCCATTTGAACCATTTGAACAGATGAAGCAGTTTATTACTACGCGAGATAATTACATGAAATGAACTGGGTCCTCTGATCCAATTGAACCGATTATTCACTGGACATGGTTTTGTTTGGCTACTTGGAGAATATTTTCAACCATTCATGTTCGCGCGGCTCCCTCGTCGGAGGTTCGAGTGCTTCCTCTGGCATGGGTGTATGTGTGTTGTTCTTAACGTAAGTTAGTTTAAGTGGTGAGTAAGCCCAGGGACAGATGACCTCAGCACTTTGGTCCCTAGTCCTTATCACAAATTTCCAGTTTCAGCTGTTCATATACTTCAAGTACACAAATAAAGATGGGATTTTTATGGAAGCCTATGCGCGTTGTCTCAGCGGGCCACTATAGTTCGCGATTACTTTGAAGAGGGTCCTGGCAGTTCAGCCGAATGATCTGGCCACCGAGTTCGCCGACTGTGAATCCCACTGCACATTTTTGGCACAAAACGGAAAGGTTGGTTCTTGCACAAAACCGTGCACCGGAAACACTGTCGCAATTATGGATGGATATAAAGGCCGCATGGCTCAATATTTCTTCAGGGATATTACTTATTTATGCAGGGTACTTCCAACGACTAGTTGAGTCCATGATGCGTCGAGGTGCAGCACTAGGGCGATCAAAAGGTGTTTGAAACAATATTCTGAGGTATTCCATGACTTTTGCCGCTTCAGTGTACAAGGGGATACGTTGGAAAGTAATTCTTCCGAATAGTTAAGTGAAAACTTTTAATCTTTTAAAATAAAACAAACGTTATTAACATTATACGTCTTCATTGTTCATGTCTACATATCTGCCACATGAGGCCTCTGAATTGTGCCCCTAACATGTCGTAAGTAACGCAACTATGTCGGAGCGTGGAGAACAGAGTGTTGTAATCGAGTTTAGAAATTGAAAAGTTCGACCACTCATCGAGCACCCTCTCTATGATAAGGCAAGGACACACACGAGTACTACGACATCGTTAACAATTTGAGTTTGCTGTCATTGATCATCTGCCGTACAGTCCCCGCTTGGTCCAATCCCATTTTGATCTGCTTTTAAAACGTAAAGAGCATCTTCGTGGTCTTCACTTCGTTAGCACTGAGGCAGTGCTAAAAATGTTGTAGCTTCGTCAACAAAGTAAACCATTTCTACAGTGACGGCATCAATAAACTGGTTCTCTTGTTGGGAGAAATGTGTTCGTTGCCATTGTTATTATGTTAAGAAATAAATATGCAGACAAGAAGAATAAGGATGTAGAATGTTGATAACGTTTGTTGTATTAAAATTACTTGAAGAGTTTTCAAGAAACTAGTCAGAGGCATTACCTTTCAGAGCGCCTTCGTATATGGCTCCCGAAATCATAAAGTGTGAATTAAAAGATACTATTTTCATTGATTTTGTACACAGTTAAGATAACGTTTGCTTTTACACACATATTACTCTCGACTATTTACTTTTAGAAGAGCCTTTCACAGCTTCAGTCCCTTTTCATCTTTTCTTTTCTTCCCAAGACATCTTAATTAATTTACTCTGTATTTTATTCCTTTTGTCTGTCCATTTTTTCCCTGTTGTTTGTTTCGATGCAATTTTTTTCAAGTTCCTTGTGTTTGATTTTACTCCTGAATTGTTTACTCTCTTCAATTTCAGTTATTGCAGTGCTTCTTATTTTTCTTTTGAAAAGCTGGTCATTAATTTCCTCGCATTAATGATGTTAAAAATTGTTTTTGTGAATCTGTTTCTATTTATCCCAGGTATGTGTAAGTAGAACTGTCGGCGGATTTTCTTAAATTCATCTATGATATTGTCTGTGAGTTTGTAGAGTTCCTATGCACGTCATCTCCCCCAAGTTCCAGATCGGAGAAAAGCGCCGTAGATTTTTTTCGTTCTTGTTTCTCTGTGCCAAGGATTTTTGTCATCCATCTAATAATTGTCGTTTCTTCCGCATACATGACTTTTTATAAAACCGTGTTGTAGTGCCGTAGTTTTGCACTGCGTGGTATTGCTCTTTTGTTCTAGTGATTCCATGTCAGAAAGTATGCGTCTTGCGATCCGAGTATTCTTTCTCTATTTGAGATTGTGTTCAGTCCGGTGGGTTGGATGGTTTCTCCTAAGTACTTGAAATGAGTAACCTGTGATATTTTCCCATATAGTGAAGATGTAAACGAAGAAGGATTTGGGGCTGATTTCACAAATTGGAGTTGGTTAGATGGCTCCTCACGGTTAAGGAGTGTGCTGAAATACATGGCTAGAATTTCACAATTATTCTTTCTAATGGTTTCGAGGGATGCATCATGTCTCTGAAACGTAGACCAGGAGGTTGGTTCAAAAAATCAAATGTGTGAGAAATCTAATGGGACTTAACTGCTAAGGTCATCAGTCCCTAAGATTACACACTACTTAACCTATATTAACCTGAGGATAAACACACACACCCATGCCCGAGGGAAGACTGGAATCTCCGCCCGGACCAGCCGCACAGTCCATGGTTCAAATGGCTCTGAACACTAGTGGACTGAACATCTGAGGTCATCAGTCCCCTAGAACTTCAGTCTATGACTGCAGCGCCATATACCGCTAGGCTAATCTCTCGCGGCGGAGGTTGGTAGACAGCTAATTTTTCTCTGAAGAACTAGTAAAAGCTGCAGGTGTTGATAAGCCTTCTTCTATTTCAATCAACCTCCTATTATCGTATTTACGTTTTTCTCGTCGAATAATGTTAGAGGCGTTCCCACATACCTGTACGAATACCTGCTACTTTTCTCTTGTTTTATGATTATTGAAATTATTCCATGCTTTAATCCTATATTGGACAGCTTGATCGTATGTGATGTTTCACCACCTATGTTTTGTGCTTCTCAGTGGGTGAACTAATTTTCTTGTTTGCTTTGCTTTCTTTGTGATTTCATACCAGTTTGTGGTCTCCACCTACGGATTTCGTCAATGACTTTCCTCTCGTTGAGTTCTAGGCATTCGGTATCATTTCGGCAAATCTTGGTTACTCTTCACTGTTTCCGGGTGGGCTTAAATTTTACTCTGATTCGGAGGTAAGTTGTGGTCTAGCGTGTGTAAGTTTCTCCTGAAGACTTCTTTGGTGTTCCTCATGGAGATAGCAGCATGGTCAATCGGGAATTCTTCGAATGTTTTATTGGGGTTTTCCATGTCTTAGTTTTTGTGTGAGTTTGTTGAATTATGTTGACATAATATTGAGAATAAAATTTTTACAGAAGCTTGTGAGGTGCCCATCGTTTTTATTGGTCTTGTTGTGAGCGGTGTGCGATTGTGAGATTCTCCTGCGTGTCCTTTCTTTTCCTAAATGCCCACTGAAGTCACTTAGTAGTGTTCCTGATTTCTACCCGAAGTTCCCAAACGTCTTCTAACAGCAGTGTGTCTTTCCTGTTGTCATTTGTTAGTGCGTGCACGTTTATCACATTGTATCCATTGACTCTAGGTTTTTTGAAAGTGTTGAGAGTGTTGCTAGAAGTGATGTAAAGTTAGTGAATAAATCTGTGATGAACTCATGAACTGCCAAACCCGTGGCTAATTGTTTTGGTCCTGCGATGATAAGCACTGCAAGTGCTCATTTATAGAACCTGTAAGTTTCAGAGTCGAAGATACTTACGTTTCTAAACAGGGATTCTTACAGTGCCATAATTTTGATGCTAAATCTGGCAGGAGTATACATTACGTGTTCCTGTTTCCTTTGTTTCAGTAGAGTGTTTGTGTTCAGTATACGAACGAAAAATTTTTGTTCTGTTTGAGGAACTGTTGAGAAGCATCTGATCCTTCTCCACATGGCATGTCTGGTCCCCCAGAATTCTACGACCACAGTAGGAATCCAGTCTATTGATTAATGTTGGGTGCAGAAGAATTCTTTCCTTTCTTTCTGTCATGGTAGTGGTGGGATGAAGGAGGTGTTAAACCACATTGCAGGTTCCCTACACACAGGTGAAAAGCTTGATTGATTTATTATCTCCTAGGTCTCCCCTGAACTTACAGTTATGCTAATCGATTTATGACCGCTCTGGGGGCTGACCTATGACCCTCTGGGGATAATTCATCCTTCAGAGAAACTCCACATGCCTATCCTTCTCCTCCTCCCCCACCGTTCTAGCGAATCCCCAAACCTTCCCCTACCTCTCACTGCTGGAAATACACTGTTAATATCAAATTAATTGACTTACTAATTAAAATGATCTACTAATTACCTATCACCTCCAGGGAAATCCCTGAGGCCTCTCAACCTATCCCCCACAGAAACCCTCCCCCCCCCCCCCCCCCAACAAGAGAAAAATTGGTATGAAATCGCAGAGTCCATGCAGAGCTCTTGGCGTGGAAGGAGCAACTACCTGTCCTAATTGCATAATTACACTGCTGCAGACGGGAAATATTGCTTTGCTGGAGCCATGCAGGGTAGCTGTGCGGTCTCAGGTGCATTGCCACAATTCTCATAGCTCCCTTGTTGGAGGTTTGAGTCCTCCTTTTGGCATGAGTGTGTGTATTGTCCTTAGCATAAGTTAGTTCAAGTTAGATTAAGTAGTGTGTAAGCCTAGGGATCGATGATGTCAGCAGTTTGGTCCCACAGGAACTTATCAAACATTTTGAAAATACTTACTTTGCTGGAAAAGTTTTGTGAGTGTTCTCACTTTGAATTGTAAGGATCGACTGAGCTAGTGCAATGCCACCACCAGAGGATGCCCCCCCCCCCCACTTATGTCCCATTTCCCACTCCCAGAATAAATTGGTGAGGAAAAGACTTAGTCTGTGCCGGAGATCAAGAATCTCACAACACGAAATTCATATCATTGTCGACAATATAGCGATGTATTTTCTTTACAGCATACCCACCCCCACTTCCCATGATCTTGTAACTATAACTAGCGAGGAATGGAATGAAGTACGATGTAGTAGCCACTGTTTGCAAGCTCACACGCATGTTTCTGTCATTCGGGCGCCACCATGGAGGTCAAAACAGCCCAATGTCCTAATTACATAACACAGTACTAAATACCAATGAACATTGACTGGATATTGGCCTTCCTTGATCTCACTGCTCCAAACAAAGCGTCAATAGGTGAGGTCTGCTGACTGGGGAATTCCAGACTTCCCTCTTGTCTCTGACTCTCTCGAGAAGCTATTTCTTGTTTGTGTGTGTGAAATAATGTCTTCAAGATGCAGATGGAGGTTTTCATCTCTCCTCAGAATACTGTACATTGGTTGGCTAAAGCTGAGAACAAAGTGAGAGCTGATGATGCTATTCTGACATAAGAAATACAGACAAATAGTCCATTTGCACTACCCTATTATTTTAATTCGTTAACAATTTACAGGAGCCAATGATTTCTGAAATCACTCACCTCCACCTTATGATAAGACTCCTTCATAACAAAAAGATATCTGCCAGGAAGTTTCACATCAGCGCACATTCTGCTGTAGAGTGAAAATCTCATTCTGGAAACATCCCCCAGGCTGTGGCTAAGCCATGTCTCCACAATATCCTTTATTTCAGGAGTACTAGTTCTGTAAGGTTCGCAGGACAGCTTCTGTAAAGTTGGGAAGCTAGAAGAAGAGGTACTGGCAGAAGTAGAGCTTGAGGACGGGGCGTGAATCGTGGTTGGTTACCTTAGTTGGCAGAGCACTTGCCAGTGAAAGACAAAAGTCCCGAGTTCCAGTCTCGGTCCAGCACACAGTTTTAATCTGCCAGGAACTTTCATATCAGCAGACACTCCGCTGCAGAGTAAATATCTCATTCTGGAAACATCCCTCAGGCTGTGGCTAAGCCATGTCTCCCGAATATCCTTTCTTTCAGGAGTTCTAGTTCTGCAAGTTTCGCAGGAGAGCTTCTGTAAAGTTTGGAAGGTAGGAGACGAGGTACTGGCAGAAGTAAAGGAGGAGGGGTCGTCACTCGTGCTTGGGTAGCTCAGTTCGTAGAGCACTTGCCGCGAAAGGCAAATGTCCCGAGTTCAAGCCTCGGTCCGGAAAACATTTTTAATCTGCCAGGAAGTTTCACTAATAATCATCATCACGCGATAAAGATTTTCATTGTTTTTGTTTTCAAGATGTATATGCAGGAGAGAGCCTGCTTTGTTTTGTACTGATTTTGTTTCAACTAAACAATATCGTTCTTATTTTCAGGAGTAATTATGTTTAGTTTGTTAGTAAAATATTGTGCAAACCTCAGTGGGTGTACTATATGAAGTTGTTGTTGTGAACTCGACGATATTCCAAACTTTTGTTGAAGCTTGTATTTGAACTGCCATATTATGCCCTTCACATTGTAATGATAATTTACTTGTTAATAACTGCACATAATACATTATTAGCAACATTCAACGTCTTTACATTGAAACAGAGATGTTATTGTCAAAGAAATCACATGTAAGAAATACAGAAATGTTACACACATAGAAGAATAGGATATACAGCAAACAATGTAAATGAATATTGTTACATGATTGTGGAATTAATGTTACTATTCATGCTACTGAAAGATCTTGCAAGTTATTCACGCTCATCAGTTGTGCCATTGTACAGGATAATAGTATCATTTATATAACCTTTATACTAAAATATTTTATCCATAAATGAACACAATGAACTGAAGAATTGAATTTCCATGTATGCCACTAATGTAAATATCCGAAAGATACCTGCCAAATTCCTGCCCATTGGAAGAGCAGCTTTCTTGCTTATAAATTTTGTTGTTAAAACTGAAATAATCAAGTGACAGAACTAGTTCTAAGCAATCCAGTGAGCTCATGTAGCTCAGCCTTGGATAACTTTTTGTGCTTTAAAAGGCTATTTTCAATTATCTGTCTTATGACATGAATAGGGGCGTTAGCTTAAAGGTTTACTATGTCCACTAATACAAATTTGGCCCTCTCCGATAGCGACATGTCTTCGATACACACTATAAAGTAACAGCTATTCATTTCATAAGTAGAAAAATTGCTGAGAATTGCTCAATGCCACCTGCTGATAAAATATGCATTACTGTTTCTTGAGTTATCTACATGAAACTATAGGACGAACTGCCGACATGTCCATGACGTGGCATTTTAGGACACTGATGACGAATGACAGAAAATCATATTATTTCTGTAATGTAACCTAGTTATCTTGGCCTTAAATTTGGATGTGGATTCATAAATTGTTTCATATATGCTGTCTGCACCGAAAAAAAAATTAGTAAAATTTATTAATATATCAAGGGGAAATTTGTTACCAAAAATCTATAAAAGTTATTGGCCAATTCACATCAAATTTCTATATGATCCCCTAATGAAAATTTGGGCAGACATAGGATATATGATTTTTAATATTCACAATGTATGAATATATATATATCAATACATCGCGGGACGAGCGAAAGCTCGAGAAATTGACGAAAAGCAATTGCAAAAACTGATGAGTTGTCATTGTTACATATGCCATACAAACAGTTATTTTCAATATTAAACTCCAGAGTACCGTACAAACGCTAAGGGAATAGTACCAACAGAAGTCAGTAGATCGCGGTCCGAACAAAAGATGGAACAAAACTCGAGATTTCCCGAACTGTGACGTAAACTACATGAACATTTCAAGTCAGCCTTATTTGAAACAATCAAAAAGAAACTACTGAATTCGAACTCTCTCAAACAACAATGAGGCAGTTACCGTAAAATGTAACAGTGGTGCAACTAATCTTCCTTTCACACAGGGAAAACATAAATTTCGTGAAAATTTGCCCGAAGGAATTAATTAAAAATGCTGATAGAAAATCATTTAATTCCTGAAAGTTTAACTTAAATATCGAAGTTCTCTTCAATGAAGTCTTTTTTTTTTCGATTGCTCATAACAAAGAATAACTCGACTGTCTCTGGAAGCGAAAGTTTTAAAGACGTTTACATCGCTATTTGTGATTTGACTGTTGCTTAATGTGGTCCTTAGGAAGCGTGACTGTCAGCTTGGATTACCGTCTAAGTCATCCCTGCTTTTTGTAAACACCTGTCTAAATTCTACAAAATACTAATACATAAGGAAGAGATTTATTCATTAACTATATGCGTATATTTTAGGTACATAATGCACAACAGATACTAGTTATTACTTTAAAATCTAATTTTAAAAAAGAATCAGAGCATAACCTATGATGTAGTTCTTATTACTAAACTTTTGGTTTGAAATTGGTGTATATTTGCAAAAGTCAGAACTGGAAGCCTAGAAACTGGTTTTTATGAATGCCACACGTGAAGACTTTTTCATTCATCGCATTCCGTTGACACCAAAAGATTCAAATATGTCATTTGATTTGAAGAACTTACAGTTCCCAATACGGCTTGCATAGGCTACGAGTATCAACAAGGACCAATCATTTCCTGCGTAGATACTAAACATGCCGGGCAATACCTTGGAGTGCAGCTAATTATTAATAAAATTCTTATCAGAGTAGTATATCTGTCTTATAGTACCTACTCTTGTTTCGTTTTGTAAATGATAGTTAATTACATAAATAAATTACAGCTTCAGCACGTTACCTTCGATTTTCCAAGACAAATTTTACTCTCACATCTTAAGTATCATTGAAAAGATACGACGTTTATCTCACATTTTAGAGGAACAGGCTGCAAATCCACGTGACCCATTCTCATTTACCTCTACGTGAATACTGCAACGTGTAAACTGAGTCACATGTATGCTGGTATTATTCCTCTTACCTGTCGACAATCGCTTACCTTTCTTGCACAACAATATCTGTTGTTGCCAGTGCCCGTTGTTGTTTCTTCCTTTGAGATGCTATCTTCGACGCTACAAATCCATGACAGTCAAGTGATTTCATAGATGCGATTGATCAATATGAATTAATTGTAGCCTTAAGCGTTTAATTATCAACACAAAACTGATATTGCTCCCACGTGTTCGTCTGCAGACCTGTTACACATTAGGATTCCGGAGTCACGTTACCACAGGATGCCTCTAGAGGAACAAAAGTAAAATGATACATTGGAGTATAGTGCGATACTTGGTTCTCTGTATTCGGCAGGGAACAACGCTACAACAAACGATGCTGTTACTGGAAGTATACGACAACCTTCCACAATCGTGCGAAACCTGTCAGCTAAGCAACGAAGCTTCCATTGTGGTCAAACAAAAACGGCAAACAACGTAGCGGCAGACATTTTTCTTTGAATAGCAGGGGCCCTAATGCTAGAATACTGGGGTGTCACAATCGAGACGATAATGATAAAAGTTAGAATCAATCATGAATGTTTTCAGCATCTTCCACAACATTTTAAAGACGTAAGTCACCACTACCTGGGTTATACGAATGTCCACAACCATTCAAAAAGTTTTCTGAACCGAGATAGCAGAGGAGACGTTGTAGTTGTATCAGACCAACCCAGATTACTTCATTACCGCATCATCACCATGGATGAATGGTGGGTGTGACACCATGTCCCAGAGACCAACAGCAAATTCTGCTATGGAAATACTTGGATTGGAAAAGACGAAGACGCCACTGTAATCGAAAAAGGTGATGCTGCATTCTTCATGTGAAAATCGTGTTGTGATGCTAACAGATGGTGCTTATAATGGGCAAATAGTCATCCGAACATCCTATAGAAATCTCAAGACAAGGTTATGGGAGCCAGTCAAGGCAAGGCATCGCAGGGCACTATCCAAGGAGTTGTATTTGCTCTACAACAAGGTTGCAACTCATTCTGCGCAGAACAGTGACATATGCTGCTTCTTTAAGCCATAAAATTTGGGTTCACTGCAGTATTCTCCTGATGGGGTACTCACAGACTTATTACTCTTTCTGTGGGGGAATGAGCCATTGCATGGCAAGCATTTCCTTATTTTCAGAGTGGATTATTTCCTAATTATGCCAAATTTCAATCTTCTGAAAACAAGATCTCCACCGAGTCATACATCGAACAGAAGAACGTGCCACACTGAATGTGTAGATACCCCTTTTGGGCGAGAGCAAAACGGCGTTACTAACCACTCTCTCCTACACTCTCCATGGGATGGGCGTGGCCTTGACATACGCCACCAATGAGCTTGAATAAGACATGCACAAATGCATCAGCTGCAATTTAACATCAGAGAACATTTGTGGGATTTCTTGTATTCCTCTGATACTCTATTGACAACCACCGAGTTCCATGATCGCAGCTTAATTTTTTTCGAGAAGATAACTAAAATTTAATGACAGCATCTCCTATGCGTGTGAATTTATCTCTACTGCCTTCTTTACACAGACATGTTGTTCATGATTGCCAACAAATGACGCGAAACTGGAAATTGGTAAGTAAACACCTTTTTTCTCTATGAAACTGTACTTACACTCATATGTCTTGTTGTGGTCGTCCAATTTTGGCGTATTTTCCTTTCAGCCGTTTATGCATGATAGAACTGAACTTTCACACACCTAATATAATGAAGCGATTGTTAAAACAGAACGATATCTGATGCTACGCCCCACCGAGTTACGGGATCACAGCATGACTGTGTATTTCGTTGGGTCGGCAATAGAGCTTGTGGATGATTAATGGGGCAAATATGTGTTCTTCTTTCGGCGGCAGTGTACACAGGGGTTGCTGTGTGCTCTTTTCCCATTGTTAAACACTAGCTCATAATTACTAAGCTCGGACCTCACGCACGTGATGTTTCGCGTTTTTTTCCGTGTTATTCTTTGGGATTACTCCGGAGATGAAAGCACTGTGCCTGCTTGGAGCTCGTCGCGTTCACTTTGCCGAATCGGCGTTGAACAGTGTACTGAAAATTTCCGTCCTTTGTGATATATCAGTCAATCAATGATAACATTTGCCATCTTTATCAGTTACTCCCAGTAGAAGTGGATTTCATTAGCTGTCTAAACATCGAGTGTTAATTAGATACTGCTGCTCAAGAACATTTTAGACAAGAATGCCACAACTAGGAAAGCACCAACATGTATGATTTTCTAAATTAAATTATGCTTATAAAGGGCGACAATGTATCAGACTTTAGAACTACAGATGTATTTGTGCATTTCGTTATTTGGTGATTTAAAACAATATGGCGATCTGCTGTCAGAGATAGACATCTCTTTTGAAGTACGTAATACCTCGTCCATCGTCTTAAGAAGAATTTCAGATAGTGTTGTTCATATATAAATAAAGGAACGTCTTAGTCCACGGTCCTTTGCCCAAGTGAATTATTCTTTTGAGGAAAACGTAATGATGCAGCTGTTCTTCTTTTAGCGAAATTTCTTTGCTATGTGGAAACTTATAATTGGGCCTACAAAACAAACCTTCCACCAAGTTTGAAATGAGAAATTTATAATCTGAATGTTTTTTACCGGTGTTGACTTACGCCAGTGAGGAAAGAACTTTCAATGGAAGAACAACACATATCATGATGGTTGCCATGTTCGAAATGGTGAGACGCATTTTGGACATCACCAAGCGAGACACAGAAACAGCAAACGGACTGAGGAAAAGGCTGGAACAAAAGGCAATGTCATAAGCCTAATGAAATTTAAGTTGTGGCAGCAGAACATATAGCCACAAAAAGAGTGATAGAATAATCAGTTAAGATATTTGCTGGATTCTAAGTGATGAGAGAAGACCGAGGTTATTTTTCTTTGAATGTTATTAAACGAAATATAGATACGGTAATTTGAAACACTTGGCATTAAATCTACCGCCCTAGGAATTGCTACTCCTCTAGATTTTATTAAAAAAAATGCATGCTTCATTTCGTGCACAGCTAGCCCTTACCACTCAACTACAAGTCTACGTCAATGCAGTAGTGGCATATTGCAGCAGAATTTTATCCCCGTTCACTTAGCATAAATCGCGGTAGACAGTAGCACACTCCTCACAATGGCAGTTCATCACTATATAGCAAAATCAGATTTTGCGTCAGTATATGTTATAGTTATTCCGAGAGGAAAAAAAATTGTGTGTTTCTGAATGAGATATAGTACAATAATTTTTTGATCTTATCATATAGCAATCCTTTTGAGATGGTGAGAACCGGCTTAAAGCACACCAGTGACGATTGTGAGATTTTAGCACTTATTCATGCTTCTGGCATATGTCGATCTTGGTGAGATAAGTTTGTCTGTGCTGTAGGCTCACATTGCACATCTGTACATTCACGAATAGCTGTCTCACTAGTTTCTCTTACATCCGCTTGAATATGGACTCGACGACGGTGTCCTTCAAGCCCTTATTTTCCTCAGCCTATCTTTTTTGTCATCAGTCTATTGACTGGTTTGATGCGGCCCGCCACGATTCCTTTCCTGTGCTAACCTCATCTTCTCAGTGTAACACTTGCAACTTACGTCCTCAGTTATTTGCTTGACGTATTCCAATCTCTGTCTTCCTCTACAGTTTTTGCCCTCTACAGCTCCCTCTAGTACCATGGAAGTCTTTCCCTCATGTCTTAGCCGATGTCCTATCATCCTGTCAGTTCTCCTTATGTTTTCCACATATTCCTTTATTCCGATTCTTCGTAGAACCTCCTCATTCCTTATCTTATCAGTCCAACTAATTTTCAACATTCGTCTATAGCACGACATCTCAAATGCTTCGATTCTCTTCTGTTCCGGTTTTCCCACAGTCCAGACGTACATCCTCAGAAATTTCTTCCTCAAATTAAGGTCGGTATTTGATATTAGTAGACTTCTCTTGGCCAGAAATGCCTTTTTTGCCAGAGCGAGTCTGCTTTTGATGTCCTCCTTGCTCCGTCCGTCATTGGTTATTTTATTGCCTAGGTAGCAGAATTCCTTAACTTCATTGACTTCGTGACCCTCAATCCTGATGTTAAGTTTCTCGCTGTTCTCATTTCTACTACTTCTCATTACCTTCGTCTTTCTCCGATTTACTCTCAAACCATACTGTGCACTCATTAGACTGTTCATTCCGTTCAGCAGATCATTTAATTCTTCTTCACTTTCACTCAGGATAGCAATGTCATCAGCGAATCGTATCATTGATATCCTTTCACCTTGTGTTTTAATTCCACTCCTGAACCTTTCTTTTATTTCCATCATTGCTTCCTCGATGTACAGATTAAAGAGTAGGGGCGAAAGGCTACTGCCTTGTCTTACACTTCGTTCTTGATCGTCCACTCTTATTATTCCCTCTTGTTTGTTGTACATATTGTATATGACCCGTCTCTCCCTATAGCTTGCCCCTACTTTTTTCAGAATCTTGAACAGCTTGCACCATTTTATATCGTCGAGCGCTTTTTCCAGGTCGACAAATCCTATGAACGTGTCTTGATTTTTCTTTAGCCTTGCTTCCATTATTAGCCGTAACGTCAGAATTGCCTCTCTCGTGCATTTACTTTTCCTAAAGCCAAACTGATCGTCACCTAGCGAATTCTCAATTTTCTTTTCCAGTCTTCTGTATATTATTCTACATTACTACTTGAATGTAATCACTTCTGCAAACGGCAATTTGTATTCGGACTTGATTATTCATTGTGTAGCAGTCTGCTTTCGTGTGCACTGTCAACATGTATTCTATTGAATCTGTTTTAAAGTGCTAACAGAAAAAAAAATCACTACGAAAAGTCAGACGCAAAACAACCAGGGCCTCCCAGACTTGAGCCATTGATTGAGAAAGTGGCGAAACCGAATATGAGTAGGTACAAGCTAACATTTAAGAAATACATTTACAATACCTTAGTTGTTGGATTCAAATGGTTTAAATGACTCTGAGCACTATAGGACTTATCTTCTAAGGTCATCAGTCCCCTAGAACTTAGAACTTCTTAAACCTAACTAACAAGGACATCACACACATCCATGCCCGAGACAGGATTCGAACCTGTGTGGTTCCAGACTCTAGCGCCTAGAACCGCTCGGCCACACAGGCCGGCCTTGTTGTTGGGCTGGTGCAACGTAATAATGTCTTAATTTCAGCCCTGAAGTTAATTCGCGGTCTAGCAGATGGGTTATGGACCTTGTACATTTGAGGAAAATGAAAATTGCTCGAAAACTCCCGCTTACAGAGAAATTCGAAGTGGGAAGTAACGAAAGCTTAGACAGTAGTTTGTTCCTGCCGTAAAGTGTACTTAATTATGTTCAAAACAACAAATTTCAACAAAAACATTTGTTTCTTTTCTTAGACAAGTTATTCATATAATTATTATTATTGATAGTAGCTCTAGTTGTTTAAACTTGTTGATAAGCATAACTGTTGTACAACAAGTGCTACTAATTTCACACTTTCAGACTTAACTGAATATAATAATATGTGAACACTCAGAATGTATACTCACGAACCGCCTCTGCCGACAACTGTTGTAACTAGCCCTTGTGTATACATGTTCTGTCGGGTTGCTCACTGGCCGTAAGTGCCACAACCACAACGCCGCGCGACCTGGCGCAGGCGCGTTTCGCGTCAAGTCGCAATTTCCGCGGTCCCATTTAAACCTGTGAAGTCGCAAAAACGCTCGCTGCGCTGCGCCACACCACAAGTGATATACGCGTCTCAATTTGCGCCTAGCCTAAGAGTGCCTCAGCAACACGCAGATGGTGTCTTGTGTGGACGAGCATTGTGGTGTTGAAAAATGGCCGTACCATGCTGTCACATGAAAGGTAAAATAGGGGACATAGTATGTAGGAACGTACCACTGTACTATCAGTTCCCTCAATCACCATCGGTCATAACCAGAAGCGTAAATTACTTATACCCATTTCATTCATGTATTCGCGGTTAGATACGTTTGTTATTACTGTGCCAGAGTAAGTCTTATATGATTGAAACAGGCTACCAATTAAAGCGACCGTAAATCGAATTCCGTGATAGAACAAGTGCACCCCACGAAGAGGAACTGGCACACTGTTTTGATATGAAACACTTGCGTACACGCAAATATTTACTTGTATTTTTCTATGTTCAAAGTTGTACATGATGAAGCCATGTTATGTTCTGATTAATGTTTACTGTAACATGTATACTAGAAACTTTTGTGAGGTCGGAAAGTGACTGCGTGTGCAGACGATCGTGTCAATATGTTCAGTTGTAACAAAATAAATGTACACTCCTGGTAATGGAAAAAAGAACACATTGACACCGGTGTGTCAGACCCCCCATACTTGCTCCGGACACTGCGAGAGGGCTGTACAAGCAATGATCACACGCACGGCACAGCGGACATACCAGGAACCGCGGTGTTGGCCGTCGAATGGCGCTAGCTGCGCAGCATTTGTGGACCGCCGCCGTCAGTGTCAGCCAGTTTGCCGTGGCATACGGAGCTCCATCGCAGTCTTTAACACTGGTAGCATGCCGCGACAGCGTGGACGTGAACCGTATGTGCAGTTGACGGACTTTGAGCGAGGGCGTATAGTGGGCATGCGAGAAGCCGGGTGGACGTACCGCCGAATTGCTCAACACGTGGGGTGTGAGGTCTCCACAGTACATCGATGTTGTCGCCAGTGGTCGGCGGAAGGTGCACGTGCCCGTCGACCTGGGACCGGACCGCAGCGACGCACGGATGCACGCCAAGACCGTAGGGTCCTACGCAGTGCCGTAGGGGACTGCACCACCACTTCCCAGCAAATTAGGGACACTGTTACTCCTGGGGTATCGGCAAGGACCATTCGCAACCGTCTCCATGAAGCTGGGCTACGGTCCCGCACACCGTTAGGCCGTCTTCCGCTCACCCCCCAACATCGTGCAGCCCGCCTCCAGTGGTGTCGCGACAGGCGTGAATGGAGGGACGAATGGAGACGTGTCGTCTTCAGCGATGAGAGTCGCTTCTGCCTTGGTGCCAATGATGGTCGTATGTGTGTTTGGCGCCGTGCAGGTGAGCGCCACAATCAGGACTGCATACTACCGAGGCACACAGGGCCAACACCCGGCATCATGGTGTGGGGAGCGATCTCCTACACTGGCCGTACACCTCTGGTGATCGTCGAGGGGACACTGAATAGTGCACGGTACATCCAAACCGTCATCGAACCCATCGTTCTACCATTCCTAGACCGGCAAGGGAACTTGCTGTTCCAACAGGACAACGCACGTCCGCATGTATCCCGTGCCACCCAACGTGCTCTAGAAGGTGTAAGTCAACTACCCTGGCCAGCAAGATCTCCGGATCTGTCCCCCATTGAGCATGTTTGGGACTGGATGAAGCGTCGTCTCACGAGGTCTGCACGTCCAGCACGAACGCTGGTCCAACTGAGGCGCCAGGTGGAAATGGCATGGCAAGCCGTTCCACGGGACTACATCCAGCATCTCTACGATCGTCTCCATGAGAGAATAGCAGCCTGCATTGCTGCGAAAGGTGGATATACACTGTACTAGTGCCGACATTGTGCATGCTCTGTTGCCTGTGTCTATGTGCCTGTGGTTCTATCAGTGTGATCATGTGATGTATCTGACCCCAGGAATGTGTCAATAAAGTTTCCCCTTCCTGGGACAATGAATTCACGGTGTTCTTATTTCAATTTCCAGGAGTGTATATTAAATGAGAATCATTTTAAGGATATTTTTGTAACAAGTCATGAAAATGACTATTGTGTTCTGGTTTATCTAGTTCTAAATATGTGGTCTTTATCAGTCATTACTGGCAGTCCCTTTTTTGGAAAGCTGGTTTTAAGTCAGGGTAGAGTCCCGCCGGGGGCTGAACCTGATTATCTGGGCAGCAACAAAGTAACAGCGATTCAGCACTTTCAAATTTTATGATTGACAGTTTATGAGCAGCACTTGGGGCTTATACGATTTCTCGTTGCTTTGGAATAGTGTATGCTTTTGCAACTGGAGAACTTAGGCGCGAGTGCTTATATCGAGTTCAGCTTTTTCGAAGAGCGAAGCAGAATCACTGTACACATTTCCTAGGTCACATTGTTGGGATTTGAACTTCCGTTTTGCTATCGAGTTGGCTGATTTAACTGAGTAAACTGCCAAATATTATGTACTATACACGCAGTCTTCACTACTGTGGCGTACAGGACATTTTTGATAATGATGCCTAACGAGTGCCGTGTAAAAATGCACAATTAATGTTCAAGCAGTTTATTTTAACACATAAATTTGATATTCGGGTATGGCAAAATATAAACCATATTACCTGCTTAATATTTTAATCGAAATTTAAAAAAAGAAAAAGAGGCTAAGTTTAAAAAGTTGCCTAGTCACCCCACGGCCCAGCTGAAACCGGCATCATGAAAAACCTTTCTTATAATTAAGCAGTTCTTGTTCAATACAAAAACTGATTAAGAATAGAACCATTATTTAGCCATTGATCATCTGCTGCTTCGTCACTCATTTAGAATGGATTAGGTACAAAACATTTTTAAACCTGAGTAATTCCTTAACACAATAATGAAAATATTATTAATTATAAATACATGGTTAGCAAATTACCCGACTTACAGAATCGTGGTGACTTCCCTTCTCTGGTGATATTTTTTCTCAGCTTCTGTTCATGGGAAAAACCACATAAATGACTGAATGGGGAGGTATGGTGGCCAACACATAGTTACAGCATATTACATTGAAAACTAACACGCAAAATGATGCATGTAAAATCGGCACAACCTCTATTGACCTCTATACTTGCTATTTCCAAAATATGTTGTAACAAACCGGTGACACAAAATTAACGTACCATGTAAGTATGTTTCAGGACTACAAGTAGGTTTAATTCAGTAACAAGATTTCCACGAAAAGAAAACGTGATAATCACGGTTCCCACCCTGATAACTACTTGTACACTACTGGCCATTATAATTGCTACACCATGAAGGAATGCAGATGATAAACGGGTATACATTGGACAAATATATTGTACTAGAACTGACATGTGATTACATTTTCACGCAATTTGGATGTATAGATCCTGAGAAATCAGTAGCCAGAACAACTACCTCTGGCCGTAATAGCGGCCTTGATACGCCTGGGCATTGAGTCAAACAGAGCTTGGATGGCGTGTACAGGAACAGCTGTCCATGCAGCTTCAACGCGATACCACATTTCATCAAGAGTAGTTAATGGCGTAATGTGACGAGCCAGTTGCTCTGCCACCATTGACCAGACGTTTTCAATTGGTGAGAGATCTGGAGAATGTGTTGTCCAGGGCAGAAGTCGAACATTTTCTGTATCCAGAAAGGCCCGTACGGGACCTGCAACATGCTGTCTTGCATTATCCTGCTGAATTGTAGGGTTTCGCAAAGACTGAAAGAAGGGTAGAGCCACGGGTCGTGACACATCTGAAATGTAACGTACACTGTTCAAAGTGCCGTCAATGCGAACAAGAGGTGACCGAGACGTGTAACCAAATGCACCTCATACTATCACGCCAGGTGATACGCTAGTATGGCGATGACGAATACACACTTCCAATGTGCGTTCACCGCGATGTCATCAAACACGGTTGCGACCATCATGATGCTGTAAACAGAACCTGGATTCATCGGAAAAAATGACGTTCTGCTATTCGTGCATCCAGCTACGTCGTTGAGTACACCATCGCAGGCGCTCCTGTCTGTGATGCAGCGTCAAGGTAACCGCGGGTATGGTCTTTGAGCTGATAGTCCATGATGCTGCAAACGTCGTCGAACTGTTCGTGCAGATGGTTGTTGTCTTGCAAACGTCCCCATCTGTTGATACAGGGATCGAGACGTGGCTGCACGATCCGTTACAGCCATGCGGATAAGATGCCTGTCATCTCGCCTGCTAGTGATACGAGGCCGGTGGGTTCCAGCTCGGCGTTCCGTATTACCCTCCTGAACTCACCGATTCCATATTCTGCTAACAGTCATTGGATCGTGACCAATGCAAGCATCTATGTTGCGATACGATAAACCACAATCGCGATAGGCTACAATGTGACCTTTATCAAAATCGGAAACGTGATCGTAAGTATCTCTCCTCCTTACACGAGGCATCACAACAACGGTTCACCAGGCAACACCGGTCAACTGCTGTTTGTGTATGAGAAATCGGTTAGAAACTTCTCTCATGTCAGCACGTTGTAGGTGTGCCACCGGCGCCAACCTTGTGTGGATGCTCTGAAATCTAATCATTTGTATATGACAGCATCTTCTTCCTGTCGGTTAAATTTCACGTCTGTAGCACGTCATCTTCGTGGTGTAGCAATTTTAATGGCCAGTGATGTATTAAAAATGTTCGCTAAAACTTGTATTTCATGGGCCTATAAGAAACGACTCGGCAAAAGTTAAAGCAAACAGAATTGGCAGTACTTAGAGATCGCTTTAAAACACAACATCCATACTCATGGCATAACTCAACATGAGAAATTTACGCCTATCACAACCAGCAATCTCCTTGTTTCGTCAGAGTACACTCATCTGCCAATATGTAGTTCCTTCTTCAGCAACACATATACCGGTGCCCACATGTGCCAATAACAGAGATGGAATGGCACTGCAATTCCAGAGGTGTAAAATATTACTATGGCCTGAAAGATCATTCTTTTAATTATAACTTTGAAGGTTATCAGTTTAATTAACTTAAGTCCGTAGTACAATGAAATTAAGGTTGATGTTGAAATGAATGCTATTGTTGAAATTATTACTGTTATAAGTAGAATAAATCTTGTTTTTTGAGACTTTATCTTTATAGATCATGAATTTTCTGTGTATGATATAATTAGGGCTGAGAATCAAGTATATATGTAATAATAAAGGGTAATTGTAGTTAATACAACTATAATGGTTATAGAAGTTGTTATATTGTCTTCTATTAATGATTGTATTACCATTCATTTTGGTAGGAATCCAAGAAATGGTGGTAACCCACCAAGAGATAGGAGAGATACGAATATTATGAATTTAATTTTAGTTTTTATATTTCTGGCTGAATAAATTTGGTATATGAAAAATAGGTTTATGTACTTAAATAATAAAACCATGATTAATCTTATAGTGAGTAAATAATAAAATATAGTTCTCAGATGTTTTCTCTGACTGTTAGGTATCTAACTATTCATCCTAAATGTCTAATTGAAGAATATGCTAGAAGTTGGCGTAGAGATGTTTGATTTAAACCTCATATTGCTCCAATAAAGATTCTTAAAGTGATAATTGTTCAAATGAAAGTTCTTAGTTGAATACAATATGATAGTACCATTATTGGGACAATTTTTTGTCATGTTATTAATGTTAGACAATTATTTCATCTTGAAGCTCCTATTACTTCTGGAAATCAAAAATGAAAAGGTGCAGTCCGAATCTTTAACAATAATCTAGATCCGATTATTATTGATGGAATAAATTCTGTTTCTCATCGTATTGGATACTTTATTTGAATCAACAAAATTGAAAAAATAGTATTCTCAGCGGCTGTCAGTCACAGGCCACAAACACCTTTTTGTTCATACTTTATAACTTCTCCAGCTACGTAGCTCAATAACAAGATGAGTCTTACAGGCCGAGGGGCTGATGTCCACTACCCTGTATAATTCAGCTGTCACATTACGGTTGCTACTTCAGACCTCACACTCACACGGCAATCACGGATGCCTACCGTGACAAACTGCCGAGAACCACCATCTCCGGTCTGTATGCGGCCGTTATAACATAAGCCGAGATGAGACATGTAGACTCTTGTACCGCGAGGAACCAAAGGAGAGGGTGTTGTTATCGGTGTTCGGTATCCCCTGTCTACAACACAAATGCACATGTCAGTTAATACGATTATTTATTTACATGAAATTTACCTACCATGAATAGTGTCCATGTGTTCTGGTAGATGCTCATCAGTAATAGTGCTCTTGCAGACAATAGCAGTAATCTTCTACTACAAGCTTTAGTCTCACTGCTAGGCCCGCTATAGGCACCAATCCGGTCGCTATATACTGTCATAGCCTGTGACACCAACTGAGCCCGCTCTGCGATAAACTGACGCCAAATTGGAAGAGTACGTCAGAGAGATCCTCTGGTCAGTAGCTTAAATACTTAGGGTCGAGAGGGTGTTGGCGCTTGTTGGTTGTCGGTGAGTCCAAGGCCTTTCTCGTGATAGTCGCGCTTGATCCATCACCTACTATCGTTCTTCACGCTACATCTTTGCCGACCTGTGTACTGGCTACAGCTTACGTCAGCACATTCCTCAACCCTCAAGTGCCACGCCGTTGTGTTGCAAGGAAGACGAGAACGACAAAGGGGAGGGAGGCAGAACGCTGGGCATGAGGAGAGCTCCGAGCCGAGACTGTAGAGGACTGCGATTTTTCCGACTGTACCCCGCCATTTGGTTTGCGATGCGACAGAAACATCCTCAGAAAAACTACTGCCAGAACACACGTCCGTGCCTGAGGGCGTGTGCGGTGCGATGACGGGAACGGGAACGGCGACGGCGACGGCGATGGGGGTTCCAGGTCAATCGGGTCAGCGAGCAGGGACGACTGGAGTGAGGGCGCATCATACATCCGCTCCTCCTCGGATGCTCTGGCGGCACCAACGGGCAGCTGCGAAGGCCTTGCAGTTTCGTGAGGCCGTGAATCTGGGGAAAGAAAATGAGCAAAATCACGGCGCAAATGACACGTCCGAATTTGATTCTGGTGGCTGCGCTGCAAACCACCGGGACCTAAGTACATAAAAGAGCATGTTGGTTTTCCGCACATATGCGACACTGTGATGTTTTCTGTTCAATATAGGCGTCCATGCCCTGCCAAGTACAGTGCAGTCGCGCTACCTGCTTAGTGCGAATAATTTCCCAATGTCCTTGGTGGAGCAATCGCAACACATCCTTTTGCAACGCTTTGGGAATAAGCACACGCGACTTTCCGCTGTAAGATTTTACTAAAATCTCACCTTGCTGCACTGAATGCTGAGTTCTGGATACTACTCAATGAATGAGGCCAAGACGTACGAATGTAATGCCACAACAATTTGAGATATGGGTCTGCTTCAGTGGCCTCTGCAACTTTTCTGTAACGCAAGGGAAAATATTCACGCAATTGAGAGTCCTGCGAATCGATTTGGCCATAAGACGCAGCAAATGCATCAGAATCGAAAACTGGGCCAATCGGAAGGCTAGACAGGGCGTCGTAGGTCTGTTCACAATTTCATACAGATACTGCGAAAGAAACAAAGCCCAACGCTGCAACTTTTGAGCAGCGCGTGTAGGAACTAGCTTTGACTAATGAAACAAGGACTGCAACGGCTTGCGATCTGTCACTAAAAAGAACTTGCAGCCATACAAATAGTGATAGAATTTGGTCACACCATACGCAACAGCGAGAGCCTGTTTTTCTGTTTGAAATTAATTGCACTGAGTTTGAGTTAACACCTCTGAAGCAAAATCAATAGGCCTATCTTGTTCACCAGTTCTGTGCGAAAGAGTAGCCCCGACTCCATAGGAAGACGCATCGACTTGCAAAACTACGGGCTTCGCAGGGTCAAAGCGCACTAAACATCTGTCACTAAGCAAAACATTTCTGAGATTGTGAAATGCGTCTTGACAATCCATACGAAAGATACATTTTGTCGACGCAAGCGATGCAATGTAGCCGTCATCTGTACGGCATTCGGTATGAACAGTATGTCATCTTGCCTAGTACTGACTGCAGTTCAGACACATTGTGATGAACAGGTAGGTCACGGACTGCAAGAAAATGAGATTGGAGGGGTGCCCGGAAAAACGTAGGCTGTGTATTGTCTTTCAGTGTAACACGTGCTACAAAGCTAAGAGCTTGCTCCATTCCTTCGGAAAATAGTTCACGAATTCTTTAAACAAGCTAGCTACAACGTCTTTTGGTACAATTGTCGACACTTAAAGTACATTGTCTTGTATGCTAAGTCCAAACAAATCGAAGGCATCTAATTGTTACCAACACAGTAAAATTCATTGTCCTAGTGTGAGATTTATAAGTGGCACGGAAACTACAGCGTCCAAGCACTGCAATTTCCTCTCCATTGTAAGCAATTTAGGAAGGTATGATGAACCTAACTGATGTTACGTGGCACGATTGCACAGCATTAGGGCGAGAAGGAGGCACAGCCTTTGTAAGTAGGCTGTTTAGGTCTTTTTATTGGTAACGCCGCCGCCACGTAGCGCTCTGTATGAAAATCACTGGCTGCGCCGTGTGCAGTCTGTGGCTGGTTTGCATTGTTGTCTGCCATTGTAGTGTTGGGCAGCGGCAGCTGGATGCTAACAGCGCGTAGCGTTGCGCAGTTGGAGGTGAGCCGCCAGCAGTGGTGGACGTGGGGAGAGAGATGGCGGAGTTCTGAAATTTGTAAGACTGGATGTCATGAACTGCTATATATATATTATGACTATTAAGGTAAATACATTGTTTGTTCTCTATTAAAATCTTTCATTCGCTAACTATGCCTATCAGTAGTTAGTGCCTTCAGTAGTTTTGAATCTTTTATTTAGCTGGCAGTAGTGGCGCTCGCTGTATTGCAGTAGCTTGAGTAACGAAGATTTTTGTGAGGTAAGTGATTTGTGAAACGTATAGGTTAATGTTAGTCAGGGCCATTCAATTGTAGGGATTACTGAAAGTCAGATTGCGTTGCGCTAAAAATATTGTGTGTCAGTTTAAGCACAGTCTTGTACAAATTTTCAAAGGGGACGTTTCACCTTCATCTTACTTTTGTCAAAACGTGTATTTGATTTTTAAAACACAACAGTCACTGCATGTGCGCGAGCCTGTTCTTTCTGGGAACGAACCAAATTTGCGTTTTTGTGCCGTTGCAGACAAACTGCTTGGACATGGCTTTTTGTTCCACATGTTGTGTTACGTGATGGGCCGTCCTGTCTTTTATGGAGAGCTAAATATTTAGGGCAAGACTTCAATAAATTTGCAGGCCTATTTACATGTCTACGATGCCGTCCCTGCGTTTGCGTACGTGCTCTATGTTGTGGCTGACTGGGGCGGTTACAATAAGGGCGACAAATCGGGGCCTGGTCTACCTTATCGGCCGCTACGGCACCGGAACCATATTGCTCTAAGATTTCCTATACTTGAGGAAGTGACGGCTCAGATTACTTTAAGATAAATACCCGTACTCTACTATCCGGGACATTGAACGTTATTGCATCCCTTATCATTAAATCACTGTAAAAGTTGCAAAACTACACTTAAATTTTCACTTCTTAGTCATGCCTGTTAATTCTGTGTATCACTGGCAGTACGCCTATTCCTGCTTTTTCGAAAGCGAAAGACCTGATGTCCCGCTTCAGCTGCTTCGACTTGTTGGTCATAGTGCTGAGTTAATGCAGCAAGTTCTTGGTCATATCTGAGTTGGTCGGAAGACGCGGTTGGGAACAGCTTCTGTATTAACCTGAACGCTGGGGAACCAACATTCGAAAGGAAGTAATGTAGCTTTTCAGCACATTGAACTCGATGAGCTTGATAGTGTACTTGGCACTGGGTCAGGTATTCAATCCATTCCTCTTCTGTTTAGTTAAACTGCCGGAACACTGGTACGCTGCTCGGCGGCACTTAGGCTGGTTGGTTGGACGGTTGTAGTGGTGCGGCCGACGCAGTTTGGTAGCCAGTAGTTTTTGTACCGTCATCAGTAAGGTCGCAATTCGTTGGTTCTCAAACTGAAAACCTGGTGTCAGATCCATCACATTGACATTCTGCGGCTGATGCGAGGGGGCAGCAAGCAAAACCTCTGAAAATATAAATTTGATTAGTTCTGCAGGTGGCGTTCTGGGATACAGACAAAAACACAACACAAATTAGCAAACAGAAACACTTGAACACGATCACACCTGCAAGCTAAAACACAAGAGGAGCAAGCAAAATCTTTTGCTACGTTGAATAACTTCGATCGCCACTGAATTATCCTTGTCGCCACTGTAGTATCTTCGTGGCCACTGTAGAGTTTTGTACCGCTGGGAAGCAGGGGAAAGGATGTTGTTGTGGGTGGCCAGATGGTTCAGGTTTCATACATGACGTAGCGCTTACGTAAGGTATAGCGCCCACGATGACACACTGAACATAGCTACGATATTCATTCTTTAACCCAAAGTGGTGGCTGCAAAGCATTAAATAATTCTGTTAAACAAACTTTTTTTTTTTTTTTGCTGGTTGCGCCTCATTAGCGACTCATGAAATAAGTTAAGTTTTCTTTCTTTTGTCCTTTCTTTCCAGTAGCTTTGTATCCTTTACTTCTTTCTTTTGTTCATATTGCTGTGCCTGTAATCTTTTTGATTTTCTCTGGAAAGCTCCTAAAACATTTTCCTCCTGTTCTGAACCTTTCTCGTACTACTATTCTTTCCTCCATTATTTACACTTCCCAGAGGTCAGTTTTTAATTTCTTGATGCACGTCATTAATTTTTCTTTTAGCCCCTGCCAAGAGATTTAATAATTTAGTTTTCATCTAGTCTTTGTAGTTGTCAATCTACATCTACATCCATACTCCGGAAGCCACCTGACGGTGTGTGGCGGAGGGTAACCTGAGTACCTCTTGTGGTGTCACCGCCAGACACCACACTTGCTAAGTGGTAGCCTTTAAATCGGCCGCGGTCCGGTAGTAAACGTCGGACCCGCGTGTCGCCACTATCAGTGATTGCAGACCGAGCGCCACCACACGGCAGGTCTAGAGAGACTTCCTAGCACTCGCCCCAGTTGTACAGCCGACTTTGCTAGCGATGGTTCACTGACTTCTACGCTCTCATTTGCCGAGACGATAGTTAGCATAGCCTTCAGATACGTTATTTGCTACGACGTAGCAAGGCGCCAGTATCCGTACAATTGATATTGTGAATCATGTACCATAAAGAGCGACGTTCGTCATTAATGGATTAAAGTTAAGTATTTCAACAGCTACGTCCGTTTCTCTCAATTCTAATTCCCTTGTCATGTTCCAGACCTCACGCCAGCCTGCGTGAGCTAAAACGCGACATTTCGGCCTCCTTTAGGAACACGGTTGGCTCTCCTGCCAGCCATAACATTGTCGTCGAGAGTAAAAGTGCTCTTATCGATGTTGCCCTGATTTACTTGTGTAATGGCTTCGCCACGATCTCCAGATGTACTGTCCGAATTTTATCGCTTACAGAATCAGCACACGCAGGCCTTACTGGATGCCCTTGGACAGCTCGTCCAGGGTCAACGTGCAATGCAAAACGATGCGGCAGCAGCCGCTTCACCGCTAACGCAGCCACAACACGCTGTTGCACCCACTTTTCGACCTTTTGATGCTGCACTAGAAAGCTGGACGGAGTGGTCACGCCAATTTTGATTCCATCTCCCCGCCTAAAGAATTCAAAGTAACAAGCGGCAGCCTTTTCTCCTTTCTTCGGTAGGAGTGACCACGTACCGTGTGATTATTTCCCCGACGCGACGTAACAACTCTGTCCTACGAAGAAATTTTGTCTGCATTAGATGCATATTTCAAAGAATCGGTCAGTGTAGTTTCCAAACGGTATACCTTCTTTTGTACAAAACGTACGGCAGGTCAGACTAATTGGGAGTGGGTTGCAACCTTGCAAGGCCTTATTAGGGAATTCGCTTTCGAGTGTCAATGTGGACTTCCTTATTCAGATACTACGGTACGTGATGCAATTGCCCAGAAAGTATCTGATGTTCGTATAAGGAAACAGATTTTGAAACTAGTAAATCCCTCCCTTCAACGAGTGATGGACATATTGGATCGGCAGGACACACTAGACTTTGCTGAGGAATCATTTGAAACTTCGCCAGCAGTGTGTCAGGTTAACCGGCCCGCCGGGCGAGCTGCACGGAGCAGTAAACAACCCTCGCGCCCGGCCGCGCCGCCGCCGCCAGGCTCTCAGCCACGTGTGCCGTGCAGGCAAGCAAATGCAGTGATAAAATCATGCCCGCGGTGTGCTACTAAACATTCGCGTGAGAATTGCCCGTCACACCAAGCTATTTGCTATTATTGTAATAAAAAAGGACATGTTCAGAGTGTTTGCCAGAAAAAGCTCAGATCGGAAGCTCAAAACCGTTCCAGGCCCTTTGCTTCGCGCCGGTATCGGAAACGAACCAAGGTTACTCAAGCTCACGAAACTTCACTCATGGAAATTCATGTAGTTCATTCCACTCCGCCCAGTGCCACTCTCTCTAACAGTGACTGTGTTCGTCCCAAAAATAGTGTCGGGACCGATGACCATAGCTGTCTGGTCCCTTTAATCCCCCAAACCAACCAACCAAAATAGTGTGCGTCGACATCGCCGGAACTCTCGTCAAGTAGCAAGTGATTATGTACCAGTGTCAGCTCACGTTGCACGACACAGTCGCTCTTGTCGTCGGCAGGACAACAAACTTTTTATAGACTTGGACATTAACGGCAAAGTGATACCATTCCAGCTCGATACAGGAGCTTCAGTTTCACTGATGAATCAAGACACTTAAAAACTGCTGGGCACACCTCCGTTGCGTGCCGCAAATGGTAAGTTACATAGCTATTCAGGACAAAAGATCCCTGTGTTAGGACAGTGCAGCCTTCTTGCAACATACAACGGACAAACAAAACTTGTGTCATTTTACGTCCTTCGTTTTTCTTCTGCAGTTAATTTGTTTGGTTTCGATTTATTTCAGTTGTTTAACATGTCTATAGTAAATCAGGTCCTATCAGTGAACCAGACGTTCCCTTCAGAAAGTGTTTCTCGTCTATGTGACGAATTTGCAGACATTTTTGCACCGGGCGTCGGTTGCGCTAAGAACTAGAGAGCACATTTGGAACTGAAAGTAAACGCGCAACCGAAATTTTACAGAGCGCGCAATGTTCCCCACGCATTACGTGATGAGGTCGCAAAAACATTACACGATTTGGAATCACAAGGTGTAACTGAACGTGTGCAGACTTCTCTCTGGGCATCACCCTTAGTAATTTTGCCAAAACCTTCCGGAAAGTTGAGACTTTGTGTGGACTTCAAGGCAACAGTGAATACACAACTAGTGATTGCAACTTTTCCTTTACCCCGCCCGGAAGTACTTTTTGACAAACTGCCCGGGTAATATTTTTCAAAGTTGTACCTAGCAGATGCGTACTTACAAATACCGGTGGACGAAGAACCCAGCGCGTTTTGGTGGTTAACACGCATCTTGGTTTGTATCGATTCAAACGACTGCCATTCGGGAGTGCATCCGCCCCTGCATTGTTTCAGCAATATCTACAAACTGTTTGAGCGTCGGTCCCTACTGCAGCAAATTATCTAGACGATATTGTGATCTCCGGAAGGGCGGAACAAGAACATTTGGCCAATGTGAGAACATTATTTCAGATCTTGCGATAAAATGGTCTTCGCTTGCGGAAGGACAAATGTGTGTTTTTTGCTCGGGACTTGCCATATTTGGGACATGTACTCAATGCCCAAGGCATACATCCCAATCCAACGCACTCTGTGCCATACAAGACTTGCCGTCGCCGCAGAATTTGAAGCAGCTGCAGAGTGTGCTGGGAAAAATAAACTATTATCATACATATGTTCCACACGCCTCTTCCATTTCAGCTCCGCTTCATCGCTTACGCCGTAAAGGTGTTCCGTTCGTCTGGACGACGGAATGCGAACGCGTCTTTCGCCAGTTGAAATTGGCGTTGCTTTCCAATACTTGCCTTACGCCATTCGATCCCCAGAAGCCCCTCTTGTTGATGGTGGATGCATCGGATTTCGGGATCGGTGCTGTGCTTGCTCACAAAGATGGATCGCACGATGGCCCTATTGCCTTTGCGTCCAAATTGCTCTCGTCTGCGCAAAGAAATTATTCACAGATCGAGAAAGAAGCATTGGCTCTCGTATTTGGTGTTACAAAGTTTCATGATTCCTTGTATGGTTGTCACTTTACCATAATCACAGACCACAAACCTTTGACATCATTCTTTCATCCGACCAAGCCTGTACCTCCTCGTACAGCGCAGAAATTCATTCGCTGGTCTATTTTCCTCTCTCAGTACCACAACGATATCTTGTATCGGTCCACTGCTAAGCACGGAAATGCAGATGAGTTGTCCCGCTTGCTGTTGCTGAGGATAGGGCATTCGATTCCTCCGAACTTGCTTGCATGTTCATAGATGCGGAAACCGACGACGTGGTCGAATCGTTTCCGTTTGATTTTCGTCGTGTAGCTACAGCCACAGCTGCCGACCCTGTCCTTGCTCCCGTTCTGCGTTTTGTTGCTACGCAATGGCCCTTGTCAAAGTCACGGATCGGGGACCCGTTGGTTCGCCGATTTTTTGCTCACAAGGAGAGACTTTTTGTACGACGTGGTGTTTTGCTGTTGCGTTCTGATAATGATCAGTCCAGGGTTTGTGGTGCCACGTTCGTTACAGTCCTCTGCCTTACAGCTTCTCCCCCAAGGACATTGGGGTATAGTAAGAACGAAACAACTTGCTCGTCAGCACTGTAAATGGTTCGGAATCGATGCCGCGATTACGAATATGTGCTCTTCTTGCATGGTGTGTGCCGAACAACAGTCAGCACCACCACAGAAATTCTTTCCATGGCCAAAAGCCACTTCCCCTTGGCAACGCTTACACATCGATTTTGCTGGTCCATTCTGGAATGCTCGATGGTTGGTTGTGGTAGATTCATTCAGTAATTTTCCTTTTGTTGTCTGGATGTCTTCCACGACGTCATCTGCCACCATCCAAGTGTTATCCGTTATCTTTTGCATTGAAGGTCTTCCACTGACTATTGTTTCCGACAATGGCCCACAATTCATGTCAGCAGAATTTCAGTCGATCTGCGGGGCCAATGGTATTCAACATCTGACGTCCGCACCGTTTTCGCCACAGTCAAACGGTGCAGCTGAACGATTGGTAAGGACTTTCAAGTCCCGGATGTTGAAGTTGAAAGAGTCGCATTCTCGGGAGGACGCGTTATTGCCCTTTTTGTCCTCGTATCACTCTCAGCCCCGAGATGGTCGCTCGCCGGTTGAGTTGCTCCACGGTCGTCATCATCGAACCTTGATGTCTTTGCTACATCCGCTGCACCAGATTCCTGTGCAGAGGCAGACACCTGCTTTTGCTCCAGACGACGTTGTCTACTATCGCCATTATCGAAGTTCACAGCGTTGGCTCGAAGGGCGCATTCTTCGCTGCCTCGGCAGGGCTATCTATCTGGTTTTGGGGGCCTCTGGTGAGGTGCGTCGGCATCTCAATCAGCTGCGCCTCTGTCGTCGCACGGGATCTGCCGCTCGCCGTCTGCTTTCAGCGACGGTGCCGTCCGGTCAGCGCCCCGGGGACCCGTCTACTGGCTAGCCTCAGCTCCCGGTGTTACCGACGCTGCCTTCCACTTTGCCCCATGGCGACGCGCCGCCGCCGCCGTCGCCTGTTCTCCCGCCGGCGACACCCGCAGTGGACGCGTCGCTGCAACCGCCTGGTGCCTTCCTGAGTCACGCGCCGCCGATCGCTTCCCGGGACAAGTTGTCCTCCGACATGGAACTCTTGCCCGCTCCGGACCATGTGTCGTCTTCGCCCGTCGGGTGCCCCGGCCTGATGGAGGTCGACCCTTCGGCCCCTCTTGTCCTCTCTACGGGCGCATACACCTCATGTTGACGTGCACCCTGGAGCAGGTTTTCAGGCGTTTCCTAGCTCCCCGCGGTATGAATGGCAGAGTACGGGTGGCACAGCCTCGCCTGTTGTTTGGCTCCCCACCTCGTCGCATACGTCAACATGGGGTCCTCCCGACGGCGGGTGGAAGCCTTATGCCACAACCGTACGCCGATTTGCGGGGGAGGAATGTGGTGTCACCGCCAGACACCACACTTGCTAGGTGGTAGCCTTTAAATCGGCCTCGGTCCGGTAGTATACGTCGGACCCGCGTGTAGCCACTATCAGTGATTGCAGACCGAGCGTCGCCACACGGCAGGTCTAGAGAGACTTCCTAGCACTCGCCCCAGTTGTACAGCCGACTTTGCTAGCGATGGTTCACTGACTTCTACGCTCTCATTTGCCGAGACGATAGTTAGCATAGCCTTCAGCTACGTTATTTGCTACGACCTAGCAAGGCGCCAGTATCCGTACTATTGATATTGTGAATCATGTACCGTAAAGAGTTACGTTCGTCATTAATCGATTAAAGTTAAGTATTCCTCCAGCTACGTCCATTTTTCTCAATTCTAATTCCCTTGTCATGTTCCAGACCTTACGCCAGCCTGCGTGAGCTAAAACACGTGCATTTCGGTCTCCTTTAAGAACACGGTTGGCTCTCCTGCCAACCACAACACCTCTACCGGTTCTCCCTTCTATTCCAGTCTCGTATTGTTCGGGAAAGGAAGGATTGTCGGCATGCTTCTGTGTGGGCTCTAATCTCTCTGATCTTATCCTCATGGTCTCTTCGCAACGTGTACATAGGAGGGAGCAATATACTGCTTGACTCTTCGGTGAAGGTATGTTCTCGAAACTTTAACAGAAGCTCGTACCGAGCTACTGAGTGTCTCTCCTGCAGAGTCTCCCACTGGAGTTTATCTATCATCTCCGTAACGCTTTCGTGATTACTAAATGATCCTGTAACGAAGCGCGCTGAACTCCGTTGGATCTTCTCTATCTCTTCTATCAACCCTATCTGGTACGGATCCCACACTTCTGAGCAGTATTGAAGCAGTGGGCGAACAAGCGTACTGTAACCTACTTCGTTTGTTTTCGGATTGCATTTCCTTAGGATTCTTCCAACGAATCTCAGTCTGGCATCTGCTTTACCGACGATCAACTTTATATGATCATTCCATTTTAAATTACTCCCAGATAATTTGTGGAATTAACTGCTTCCAGCTGCTGACCTGCTATTTTGTAGCTAAATGATAAGGGATCTATCTTTCTATGTATTCGCAGCACATTGCACTTGTCTACATTGAGATTCCCTGTTCTGCGTTAACCGTTTCAAATCGTTCGGGTGTGTTTGTCACCAGAAGCTCTAATATGTTATCACCACGAGTCGGTTCTCTGTTTAACTACTCAAGGTAGTTTTCAGATAAAGCACTTAAAAAATTTCACTGGTTTCTTTGTCCCTGCCACCCGTTATGAACGATTGAGTCTCCCAGTCTATATCCGGCAAATTAAAATCTCCACCCAGAACTATAACATGGCAGGGAAATCTACTCGAAATATTTTCCAAATTATCCTTCAGGTGCTCAGCCACAAAAGCTGCTGAGCAAGGGGGCCTATAGAGACATCCAATTACCATGTCTGAGCCTACTTTAACCGTTACCTTCACCCAAATCATTTCACATTTCGGATCTCCGTTAATTTCCTTCGATACTATTGTACTTCTTACCGCTATAAACACGCCTCCCCCTTCACTGTCCTGGCTGTGTCTGCGGTATACATTCCAATCTGAGTTTAGGATTTCATTACTGTTTACGTCTGGTTTCAGCCCACTTTCTGTTTCCCTAAGGGGCTCCATAACCCGCCTAACGTTGGAGCTCCCAATAACTAATAATCCCCTCCCCTTGTGTGCCTGCTCGGACCTTGCTGAAGGATCAGCCACATGTCCACTCACAGGCAGAGCGGGCGATGCCACATGGCTAGCCTCCAAATTTACCTCTTCGTCAGTGTGTCCAATTTTAATTCTGTCGTTTTCTCTTTTTAATAAACTACTTTATTGCTTCTTAATTTTATTTTTACACTGTCATATTTTGATCCCAAGGTTTTCCTGATATTTTCCTTTCCTTGCGTTTAGAGAGGACGAGTCACTCTCTCACTCTTTTTCACTATTTTTCAAGCCTTGTACCTAACACCAATTTCGATCACAAAAACCTTTGAAGTTTTACCTAAAACTTTCATTTCGAGCTTGGTTTTTATTAGTCTGCTTTGTATGATTCTCTCTGACTTGTTTGCAGCTGCACCTCCATATTTCTTGTAAAGAGGATCGTCCTTTACCTTCCTCGGTATTCTCCTGATCGCAGATCCCGTTGGCACTTTAGCCTGCTTTTTAATGCTTTTGAAAGAATTTTGTAAGGCACGGGAACGGGGGAAATTCCTGAATACTTGTTAGTGTCAGTGTTATCTCTTTTTTGTTGACTGGGTAGATTGATACTGTTGTCCATTTTTCTGGTATAGCTTCTGTTTCCTAGACATTTTGAACGACTCCCTGTACCTTTCTGAATGTTTCAGCATATGCTAGTTCCAAACGTACTGACTATATGGACTTATTTTCACATTTCATTTAACTTGTTTTACTGTTTGTTTATTACATGCTTGGCTTTATACATTTAATCGGCACTAGGTTGGGAAGATCTATGGTAGAGAATGGTGAGCGATCCAGCCCTACGAATTTAGAGCCACATTATGTTGTTCACTGGGGTCAAGTCCAATAATACTCATAGTAATCTAAAAACACAGACGGCGATTTATGTGTTTATAGTACTTACTTGGACGTGTCAGGAGAAGTGAGATCTCTATATCAATGTAAGAAAACTTCCGAAGTAGAAGTTCAAGTACCTAATCGCATACGATATGTATCCTGATTACTAGTTTTAGTTACGTTGCCATCTTCATCGGATATGTAGGGGTTTTATTATTCACACATCTGATGATCTGCGGATGGAAATCTAATTTTGCTGAAACTAGTGAACAGGACATATATCAGCTGCGATCCGTGTTATCGAACTTCTATTTTTGAAAATTTTTATGTTATGTGATTATTTTCTGAACTACTGGGGAGAAGAAGGGGTAGTAGCATGCGACTTCCCTAGTAGATGTTACCGGCAAACTGTGAAACTGGCATTTTATAATATGCCTAGATGTATAGAATACCAAAAACGTTAGGAAGGGTATGCAATGTATCATACTTAATACTTTGCCTAAGAATTTCAAAAAGTATTTTCAGTTCCCATTCCTGCCATAAAAAAGGGATTAAAGAATCGCAGCTTCGAAGTACATGGAAGTAGAAAGTTTTGATTCAGTTATTGTTTATTATCCATTTTTAATAATTGTTCAAAACTGTTTGTTGCAACTTTCTTTGGATATTAGTAACTTTTAAAGAAAGCAAATCTACTTTGGGATAAGCTCATTCTCAGGCACAGATAATTGTGATGGTTTGATATTTACTTTAATTCTAAATAAGTATATAAATTTCTGGTTTGATCATGATATTTCTCCGTAATGTTATACTTTGCCCGTGCTAATTTCGGATTTTATAAAATAACTATGCATTTTATAATGTTCTAGGAAAATTAGGGAACTAAAACTAAATTATACACCTTGCCAAAAAGTTCTAGGCATTGTACATATTGCCTACGCGTTCTGTACAATGTCTGGATTTGTCAATTTGGCGATAATACACACAGAACTAAGAAAAATCAAAAGTGGTTCAAATGGCTCCAAGCACTATGGGACTTAACATCTGAGGTCATCAGTCCACTAGAACTTAGAACTACTTAAACCTAACTAACCTAAGGACATCACACACATCCATGCCCGAGGCAGGATTCGAACCTGCGACCGGAGCGGTCGCGGGGTTCCAGACTGAAGCGCCTAGAACCGCACAGCCACACCAACCGGCAAGAAAAGTCATATGATAGCGATGTGCTCATATACAGATGGCTTTATTATCGTGTACACAAGCTATAAAAGGGCAATGCATTGGTGAAGCTGCCATTTGTACTCAGGCGATTCATGTGAAAAGGTTTCGACGTGATTATGGCTATACCACGGGAATTACCAGACTCTGCACGTGAATGGTAGTTGAGTTAGCCGCACTGGACATTCCATTTCGGAATACGTTAGGAAATTCAATATTCCAAGAGCCACAGTGCCAAGAGGTTTGCAGAGAATAGCAAATTTTCATCACGGATAGCGAAGTGAACCACAACGTCAGCTTAACGACCGAGAGCAGCAGCGTTTGTTTAGAAACACATCACTGCGTGAAATAGCGACAGAAATCAATGTGGGACCTGCGACGAATGTATATGTTAGGGCAATGGTGCGAAATTTGGCGTTAATGGGCTATGGCAGCAGACGACCGTCCTGGGTGCCTTAGAGTAGCACGATGTCGCTTGCACCGCATCACTAGGGCTTGCGACCATATCCGTTGGACTACAGATGCCTGGAAAACTGTTGTCCGGTGAGATGAGTCCCGATTTATGTTGGTAAGAGCTGATGGTAGACCCTACGAAGCCATGGTCCCAAGTTGTGGTCAAGTCATTGTGCAAGCTGATTGTGGCTGCACAATGGTGCTTGCGTAGTTTACTTGTGATAGGCTGGGTCCACTGGTCCAACTGAACCGACCATGGACACGAAATGGTTATGCTCTGCATCCTGGAGATCAATTGTAAACATTCACAGGCTTCATGCTACCAAACATGAGTTTTTATGGCTGACAATGGCCCATGTCACTGGGCCACAATTGTTTGCGATGGGTTTGAGAAAATTATGGACACCCAACATGAATCTCATCTAACATTTATGGAACACAATCGAGAGGCCAGTTCGTACACAAAATCCAACACCGGCAACACTTCCGAATTACGGACGCCTACAGAGATGGCATGGCTCAATTTTCCCGCAGGGCACTTACAAAGACTTGTTGGGTCTGTGACTCGTCGAGTTGTTGCACTGTGCAGCACAAAAGGGGGTCTGACGTGATATTAGGAGGTATGCCATGCATGGTGTACGTACTGTAAGACCTTCGCTACACACACCATCAGATTATTTGACTTGTCGCTCTAACGAATTAGGCGAGTGTCACCAATATGTCTCGTGGTCTTATTGTGGCGTGTTTATCTTCTGCCGTTAGGGAAGGCAATAGAAATGCCACTAGCACGCTTAGAGTAGCAGATTGACAGTGACCAACTTTAAACAGAACTTGATTAATTTTCACACACATTTATCAAAATAATAAAAAGCATAGACATTACGTAACTTGATTCTGGATGCTGTTTACAACTGACAATCTGAATTTCTTTTGGTCTTGGTACGTTAATCTTATTCTCACATATCTCTGATACTTGACAAAGTGTCTATACATTTCTCTTCATGGCTATGTACAGGAATATGATAATCTTATAAGGTGCAGACTGAAACTTGACTATAGACTGGTACAGACTAATGCAGACAAATGCAGACTGCAGCAGACAAAGGCAGACTAATACAGACTGACTAATTGGAGGTCTGTACACTCATTACAATACCTCGTGCATTCAGGTATCACTGCGCGAGAGTGATCATCTGTGAGTAGAAAAGGTTCGACGTTGGCAGCAATCTAATTGGATGCAGTACACATTAATACGCAGATTGGTGGAAGCAGAATTTGGTCCGTCTCTAAGGCAGCGCCATCTCCTAGTGCGGAGATGGACGAGCGCTGCGCCTGCACTGTTGTGCTTAGAGAGTGCGCTCTAGTGGGAAAGTTGTGTATGCGCTGACTACGCAGAACTAAGTACACAACACCATGGCTACTGTCACCCAAGTGTATACATATTTGAAACATGATATTAGGGTCCATAATCATGGCGTCATGTAACAGCGAAATGTATCATGGTATTTCGCAATCAAGACTACACCTTCCGCTAAAATGGGGCATCAAAGTACTGCAGTATTTGCATTGAAAAACGTGTGACATTGCGCTTACGTCACAATAGACGACCAGGGTTCCTCGTACTACAGGGCTTAGGACCTAGCCAGACGGACACTAGGTAAGGCAGCGTTGGGAGGTGACCAGAGTTGTTACTGCAGGCGGATCCTTTTCGCAGAAGGATCTGGACCTCCACAGCTGCTCCTGGCTGCGCTACGACAGCAGTTGGCAGCACCGGGATGGCTCTCGTCCTTTTGCAGACGGCGTCCCATCCCCTCCCCTTTGCTGTCCGCCACTGGAGGTACTCGAGGTCCCGCTGGCCTGCTCGGTACTTACGGCTGTGTGGCCCTTCTATCCAAACAGGCAGGGCGCCAGTGGGCTGTCTCGGTGTGCGCTCGTATCGGCGGCGGCGTTGGCGGCGCCGACATTCGCTGCCCTGCTTGGCAGAGCCACTGCCTCCCTCCCACCCCTCCCCCACCCTAGAGTCGACCGATTCTCCCCACCTCCTTCAAATCCCCTCTCCGCCAGGAGCCACAGGCAATGCTTACTCTGTCGGATCTATCTCGTACTTCCATTGCAGGTCGGGGTTGGAAAAAAAGGAGAAAAAAAAAGAGACAGAGAGAGGAAAACCTTTCAGAAGCTCTCCCCATCGTTGGCGAAACTTTTTCCATTACCGCCGCTGGGCGGTTCATCCTTCATTAACGATATCCGAATAAAGAATAATTGCTTGCATTTAATAGTGTGCATTAAAGCTGGGAGACTTTGGTAATGCGAAAACCTCGAATTCTGCTCGTCTGAGTGGTGAACGCTAACAGGTCTTTTTTATCATTTAATTTTTTTTTGTTCAATGCCCGCAATCTTCAGTGACTGGTGTTGGCAATGGTAGGAAAAGAAACATTTACTTGAAGAAGGGAAGAGAATGCTTACGCATTGTGCGAAAGCTACCATAGTCTCTATCACTTTTTTCATTCAGAGAACTCTGTTCTACTTATTTAACCTTGGTTATCCTATCACTGAGTTCCAAACTACGCACTCACAGCATTTCTAGTGGTGTAAGAGGATTTTACTTTTACAAATAACGGAAAAGTGAGGTACAGTGTGACAAGGAAAATAACGCGCTTCCATTTATTCACTCATCACGTGAAAAACAGGACAGGTGAAGAACAAGCAGTCATATTTTCACGTTGGCATTTACATACAGGGATCTGACTATAAAACTAAAAACGAAAGGAGCCAGTAGAGACCATGGAAACATGCAACAAATACTAGCAAACTTTTTAAGTAGGCTGTTTACGTTTTTATTTTGGTAACGCCACGTAGCGCTCTGTATGAAAATCACTCGCTGTGCTGTGTGCAGTTTGTGGCTGGATGGCTTTGTTGGAATATTTGCTATTGTAGTGTTGGGCAGCCGGATGTGAATAGTGCGTAGCGTTGCGCAGTTGGAGGTGAGCCGCCAGCAGTGGTGGTTGTGGGGAGACAGATAGCAGAATTTTGGTAGCGGACGATCTGGACGTGCGTCCGTCAGAAAGGGTAAATTTGTAATACTGTATATCATGAACTGCTTTTGAATATTACTAACGTAAATGCATTGTCTGTTCTCTATTAAAATCTTTCATTTGCTAACTATGCCTATTAGTAGTTAGTGCCTTCAGTAGTTATAATCTTTTGTTTAGTTGGCAGTATTGGTGCTCGCTATATTGCAGTAGTTCGAGTAACGAAGATTTTTGTGAGGTAAGTGATTCATGAAAGGTATAGTTTATTGTCAGCCAGGGCCATTTTTTTGTACGGATTATTGAAAGTCCGATTGCATTGCGCTAAAAACGTTGTGTGTCAGTTTAGTGTTGATCAGAATATGTAAAGAGAGAAATGTCTGAGTACGTTCAGTTCTGCTCAGCTGTTTGATAATCAAACAACGTAAGAGGTTTATCAGCACACTAACTCACTAATTTTTCTAAGGGTATGTTACAACTTAGATCGAGAGATTAACAGGCCGGCCGTGGTGGCCAGCGGATGTTACAGCTTACATCTAGAGACTAACAGGCCGGCCGTGGTGGCCGAGGGGTTCTAGGCGTTTAAGTCTGGAACCGCGTTACCGCTACGGTCGCAGGTTCGAATCCTGCCTCGGGCATGGGTGTGTGTGATGTCCTTAGGTTAGTTAAGTTTAAGTAGTTCTAAGTTCAAGGGGACTGATGACCTCAGGTGCTAAGTCCCATAGTGCTCAGAGCCATTTGAACCATTTAGACTAATGTTTATCCCGATACGACAAATGTATAATAGGAGGGGCGTCCGATAATTAATTCAACTTCTTTTTTCTCGGCCAGTTTCATCGAAAAAATGCGTCATTTGTTATGGAACATCGTGATATATTCCCACTTCAGCCCTTATAGTTTCATGAAGTCCCTATAGGTGACGGCGCTATACGTAGCCTTCAAAATGGCATATGTAACAGTCGCGAGTTCGAATCAGAGAGCTGTCACTGAGTTACTCTTGGCGGAAAATCAGAACAACACAGGCTTTCATAGGCGCTCGCAGAATGTCTGCGGACACTTGGCAATGGACAAAAGTATGGAGAGTTGTTGTGGGAGGCGTCTGTCATTGCAACAAGTCGCACAGCCCCTCTCCGTAATGTGGTGTAAGGTGGAAGTATTGAACGGAGATTACAGGTTTTGTAGCCAAATGAGTAGGGAATAATACAAGTTGCATTCAAGTTCTAAGACCACCGATTTTTTTTCTAATCAACTACTCAACCGAAATCGATGAAACTGGCGTTACTTCTCAACGTAATCGCCTGCATACGTACACATTTTTCACAACGCTGACACCATGATTCCATGGCAGCGGCGAAGGCTTCTTTAGGAGTTTGTTTTGACCACTGGAAAATCGCTGAGGCAATAGCAGCACAGCTGGTGAATGTGCGGCCACGGAGAGTGTCTTTCACTGTTGGAAAAAGCCAAAAGTCACTAGGAACCACGTCAGGTGAGTAGGGAGCATGAGGAATCACTTCAAAGTTGTTATCACGAAGGAACTATTGCGTAACGTTAGCTCGATGTGCGGCTGCGATGTCTTGGTGAATCAGCACACGCGCAGCCCTTCCCGGACGTTTTTTTGTTGCAGTTCAGGAAGGAATTTGTTCTTCAAAACATTTTTGTAGGATGCACCTGTTACCGTAGTGCCCTTTGGAACTGAATGGGTAAGGATTACACCCTCGCTGTCCAAGAACATGGACACCATCATTTTTTCAGCACTGGCAGTTACCCTAAATTTTTTTGGTGGCGGTGAATCTGTGAGCTTCCATTGAGCTGACTGGCGCTTTGTTTCTGGATTGAAAAATGGCATCCAAATCTCATCCATTGTCACAAGCGACGAGCAGAAAGTCCCATTCATGCTATCGTTGCGCGTCAACATTGCTTGGCAACATGCCACACGGGTAGCCATGTGGTCGTCCGTCAGCATTCGTGGCATCCACCTGGATGACACTTTTCGCATTTTCAGATCGTCATGCCGGATTGTGTGCACAGAACCCACAGAAATGCCAACTCTGGAGGCGATCTGTTCAACAGTCATTCGGCGATCCCCCAAAGCAATAAGATGTTAAGTCCCATAGTGCTCTGAGCCATTTGAACCATTTTGTTTCTTCAGTTTCCTGAGACTGCGTGAGCCCGGCTGGCACGCGGAAAACCGTTCAGTTTTGCGCGATATCGGTGCGATGGCGAAAGAGACTCCTCTCTCAACTTTGTTCACTGCGAGGTCTTCGTAGACGTTCTCCTAGGCCTCACGAACACCTGCCATGCTCTAGTTTTCCACCAAAAGAAACTCAATGACAGGTCTCAACTCGGAATATACGCTATGTGTCCAGATACTTTTGTTCACATAGTGTACCTCCATTCCCGACGGCATTCTGAGTCTACGTGTCGCGCCACCAACAGGAAATTATACGGTCTAAAGCAGGAACACTCCACGAGGTTCCACAACAAATTCCACATTTTTTCAATCTAAATTGCCCGAGAAAATATTGCATTACCTATTTCATACACCTTGTATATACAGGGTGGTCCATTGATAGTGACCGGGCCAAATATCTCACGAAATAAGCTTCAAACGAAAAAACTACAAAGAAGGAAACTCGTCTAGCTTGAAGCGGGATGGCGCTATGGTTGGCCCGCTGGATGGCGCTGCCATAGGTCAAACGGATATTAGCTGGTTTTTTTTTTTTTTAAATAGGAACCTCCATTTTTATTACATATTCGTGTAGTACGTAAGGAAATATGAATGTTTTAGTTGGACTACTTTTTTCGCTTGGTGATAGATGGCGCTGTAACAGTCAGAAACCTGTAAGTACGTGGTATCACCGTGGTATTAACCGTGTTAAAATTGACCGTTTACCAATTGCGGAAAATGTTGATATCGTGTTGATGTATGGCTATTGTGATCAAAATGCCCAACGGGAGTGTGTCATGTATACTGCTCGGTATCCTGAACGACATCATTCAAGTGTCCGGACGGTTTGCCGGATAGTTACGTTATTTAAGGAAACAGGTAGCGTTCAGCTACATGTGAAACGTCAACCACGACCTGCAAGAAATGATGATGCCCAAGTAGACGTTTTAGCTGCTGTCGCGGCTAATCCGCACATCAATAGCAGACAAATTGCGCAAGACTCGGGAATCTCAACAATGTCGGTGATGAGGATGCTACATCAACATCGATTGCACCCGTACCATATTACTATGCACCAGGAATTGCATGGCGACTACTTTGAACGTCGTGTATAGTTTTGATACTGGGCACAAGGAAAATCACGGGGCGATGACACATTTTTTGCACACGTCCTATTTAGCGACGAAGCGTCTTTCACCAACAAACCGGCATAATATGCATTATTGGGCAACGGAAAATCAACGATGGTTCGACAAGTGGAACATCAGTGGCCTTGGCGGGTTAATCAATGATGTGACATTATGGGAGGAAGAATAATTGGCCCCTATTTTATCGATGGCAATCTATATGGTGCAGTGTATGCTGATTTCCTACGTAATGTTCTAACGGTGTTACTACAAGAAGTTTCTCTGCATGACAGAATGGCGATGTACTTCCAACATGATGGGTGTTGAAATGGTACTGAATATCATATTTCATGACAGGTGGATTCGTCGTCGAAGTACCATACCATGGACCGCATGTTCACCGGATCTTACGTCCCCGTATTTCTTTGTGTGGGGAAAGTTGAAGGATATTTGCCATCGTGGTCCACCGACAGCGCCTGACAACGTGCGTCAGCGCATTGTCAATGCATGTGTGAACATTACGGAAGGTTACCAACTGTACGTCTAAAATTGTGAGCCTTATGTTTGTGACTATTACAGCACCACCTATCAAAAAGCGAAAAAGTCGCCCAACTATAACATTCATATTGTTTTACGTACTACACGAATATATAATAAAAAATGGGGGTTCCTATTTGAAAAAACGCAATTGATATCCGTTTGACCTATGGCAGCCCCATATAGCGGACCATCCATAGCGCCATCTGGTTTCCCCCTTCAAGCTAGACAAGTTTCGTTTTTTGTAGATTTTTCGTTTGACGCGGCCCGGGCACAATCAATGGCTCACCTGTATATGGAACGTTTCGTAAAATTCTGATATATAAAACTAGAACAGGATCTAAACTGAAATATTATGAAACGATGGCGGCTGCAATGGTGTTTTATGGAAGTAAGATGTGGGTACTCAAAGGAAAACGGAAAGGAAATTGCGTCAACTAAGGTGAAATTTCTCGGTGCAGTCAAATGCAGTGATGGGCAAAATTGGAAACACGGAAATAACACAAGAATTACAGATTTTCGGTTAGGAAAACAAAAATAAAATCTATGAAACGTAGTTTAACCATTTTGAAAGAATGCAGCAATATCGTCTGCCTAAGATCGTCATATACTAGTAGCTCACAAGATAGCGAGGTGTCGGGCGTCCATGGACAAGGTGGTTCGCGGGGCGGGCTGTGAAGTCTACTCCATGAAGTGAAGAAGATGATGATGACAAATAGCTAATACTCAAAACAGCAGGCCCAAAATTCTTCGAGTAGATTTCAACATTACCCGCTGATTTCGAAGATGTACTGAATTTATTTTTATGGCCGCCAATACATTTCCATTTCACTCATAATCATTTCCCTTGCATTTATTTACGAGCACATATAACACGAGGGGAAATTTTTATTGGTGCCATCTCTATCTTTCTTATTTTTTCATGCACCCATATTTCTTTCTGGTCCTAGTGGCAGACACAAACCGGAAAACCATCGTTCACTCTGAGAATATGTCTTACTTAACACATGAGCATTTTCCTACAAAAATAAAGGTAAAAATCAAGATTTCTTGCGCCAAAGCCGCAGACAATACATTCAACCACGATACACGTAAGTAGTGGATTGCTTTTCTAATTTCATTAGTTAATTGGCATTGTCTCCCTCACTGCCATTACGCTAGTAAACAGATCCATGCAAATATTTAACGGCATCTCCAATGGAGTTAACCCTCGCGTTACCAAGGGAGAGGGTGTATTTTATGCCCATCTTTTTTATAATACTGAAGTCTAGTCAACGACTTTACATTTTAAAAATTATATAAAAATGTTTGTTGTTTTTAATGAAAATGTCTATTAGATTCCATTAAAGTCGAAAATGTTCCAGGCAAACTTATCGCAAAATTTAAGTCTTAATAGTAGTCTAGCTTTTCACAGTCAATGTCATATCCAGTAATTTCTGGTTCTGCACTCTACTTACAGGTTAGTGTCTCTTTACAGTATATGTTGTGAGCAAAAGTCAACGACAATTCACGAAAATTTGTTTTTAATTTTTTTGTGGTGGTCGCAAAGTATCCCACCCTAAGTAATACACGTTGTTGAAAGCGCTTTGGTATTGCGAAGAGTGTGCTAAAAGATACTTCCTAGTTTTGGACCCTACTTACACATCACCACCTTTTTAAAAAATATATTGTTAATATAAGTCAACAACAAATAATGAATTATTTATTTTAATAATTTTTTTAGAGTGGATGTAAAACACGCCACCTCGGATTTGGCCATAAACTTTTATGAAAATGCATTGGTATTGCTAGGGTAAAGTTATCGGTGAATAGTAATAATATTTTCCAAAACAACTTAAAACTATTTGTCTCGGCACCGGGTTTCACTCTATACAAGAATTATTAAACAGGCAATAAGATTCGTGATTGTTCATAGTGACGTATGATTGCTTGCTTGTGTGTGTGTGTGTGTGTGTGTGTGTGTGTGTGTGTGTGTGAGAATGAAAGTGATATAGAGGGAATTGTGGCAGAGGGGTGGACGACTACGGGGGGGGGGGGATGTGTTAGTTTATGAATGTAATCGGTCGATTACATCTAATGTGGTATATATATAGTCAGTGATGTAAATGATCATAGCGTAGCTTTACCTGAAACATGAAGCCAATTTACGTAATGCACTTCAGTGACGATGTAAAGAACGTTACCACTGGGACATGCAGACTAGCACCTACCGAACTATAAAAACCTTCATGCACTATGCGGTAGACTCATCAATTTGCAATGCGCTTTCGGTAATTAACGGTTTGATTTATTACATGAGAGAATATCGGAACTCTAAGTGGAACAATTAGGTCGTCGATCTATCCCTTCGGCAATAAATGTAAAGTTCAAAAGCCACAAACTTTCCAGGAAAATAAAGCGACTGAACTATAATTGAAAAATGCGAATTTCAGCTGCACTGGTCTCATTGCTCAAATAATTGCTCCTCTTCGCCTACGTAAATCTGCCCACTCACTGTAGAATGTTCTTCCTGTGTCAACGCTTATCCATGTCCGTTGAAAGAAGGTTGCTAGGGAGATACGAGTAATACAATAAGCAGAATAATACTACCATTTATACAATGCGAGAAAAGATTTTTAATGACATTTATTTAACAAATTTTATCATCGTTTCTTGCTAGACCGTGTCGTACGATAAAATACTAATTGTTCGGTTATACCTGAAAACCGTTCGTTAATTTTAAATAGAATTTTATCGTTGTTTAAGTCTGTAAGACCTATGATACTCATGATTCAAGGTTCTGTTAGTGGTTAACAGTAAGCACCATTCTTGAAAATAAACGAATTAGGCAACAGACCTTTAAAACTCATATCACTGATGCGGAAAAGCACACTTGCAAAGGTACGTGATTAAATATGCAGACAATTTTGCTGCATTGCTTGACTAAAAAGATTACAGGTGAGATTTCGGTTTCAAGAAAAGTTTCTTTTGAATAACAGAGGAATCGATGACAAATGGAAGCACAGACGAGTACGTGAGGCGAAAGTCGTTTTTTTTATATACTAGTAATTGTGTGGAAATTGTAGATGGAGGCACCGGATGGTTAAATAAATTTACTCGCTCCATTTTATTATTTAATATGGAACTGATCTACATTAGTAACAGTGTGTGCTTCGAAATGAAAATCTGCGACAGCTAACCACTCCTCATCACAACAAACAGCTTTGCATGTTATGCAATATTCAATTAATAATTTTACCGCTGTGCAGAACATCCCACTGAAACAATAACTTAGTGTGTCAAATATGTTAAATCAGCATAACATATTCATAAGAGAAATGGTAGGTAGGGAAGTCTATAAGTCGATATCACAATACTAATCATTTACTCAAATTCCAAACTAGCATGGAATCTGACAGCAATATCGCTCTGGAAAAACAAAAATACAGAACTCTAAGGTGAAATACTGATGTTAATTATACGGGATTCTGATTGCCATCGTCTGAATGATTTAAGGAAAAACAATATCACAGTTCCTCGTCTGCGTATCTCATCTTTTAAGATAAACGATAGAAATAAACCAATGAATTTCGCACCCACAATGTACAAAGAATCAGTTAAACTACTGGCTGCTCAGAATGCGTACTCTGAAATATGGAACCGTCACCTCATGCTGCAGCGAAAAGCGACCTTCACATCTGCAAACTGCACCATCAGCGAGGGAGGAAGGCCGGCAACGGAATCATCCGAATGGCAGGAAGTAGATAATAGTCGGAACGGAACGACTCCCAGGAAAAGGATCGTAAGACTTCATAGTACTGCGTTCGCAGCCCAAACGCCGTTGGAGGGTAACAGCAATGCCCGTGGCTGACGTGACGCACATAAACATGTTAATAGTGGGGAATGCTTAAAGGGTGCCCCGATACGGCTTACAGATATGCATGCACAATTTATTAGGTTGGTATCGAGTCTGGACTGTCTTTAAATATTGTCTGAAGAAGCATTCACAGTGCCTAGCAGGGGAGGCAGTACACAGGATTGGCTGAACACAAAATACTGCTAATAGGGTGCGAATTTTTTCACCTTTCATAGGAACGGAAAGTCAGGATTTCTGTTGACATCTAAGCTGACTTCACACTTCCTACATCTCAAGTGAGCAGTTGTGGGTTAAGGCACCGTTGCTCCCTTGCATCAGGGATTGGCTCGCTGAAACTGCAACTTTAGATTACGTCAACAGGTCCTGGCAACCATTCCATATCGCACACGACAGTGATCATGGAATGTTCGGGAATCCGCAACTTCGAGTGAGAACCTTTCAGCCGCCACCCAAGACTTAGTACTGCCGGGTTCATATGTGAAATAAAACGTGACAGAACTGATACAGGATTGAGAATAGATATGTACCAGTCATGCTACAAAGCGTTTGAGCTGATTAACAATTCAAGACTTTAGTAAATTTAGTGAACACCAGCTCTGGCGTATACGGATACTGTTATTTTAAAATAACTTTTCGAAAAGCTAATTATGTGAATGCAGCAAATAGGTCAAAATAAAACTTTCGTGATTTAGTGATTTTTGTTAACATCTAGAAAAGTTTCGAGTAATGGTTGCTGCTGATAAAGAGTAGCAAGACGAGCTCCTTAACAGTATTAACGCCCATAATCAGATCATTTGGCGACGACATTAGCACATTAGATGCAAACTGTCAGCATATCGTTTCACGTGGCGGCATGTACGATAGTGGTGTGCGAGACCTAAGCACCAGGAGCCATCCACCTTTCTACATAAATATCATGGTTCCTGATTATCGTTAAGGTTGGATGAGAACTAAATTTAAATTGCCTACATCTACATCTATATGCAAACTCTGCAAATCAGTGCCTATCAGAGGGTTTATCGAACCACCTTCACTGCAGTTCTCTATTATTCCACTCTCGAACAGAGTGCGGAAAAAAATGAACAACTATCTTTTCGGGGGAGGATCATTCCTCCCAATGTCAGCGCCAACAAAATGTTTTCGCATTCGCATTCGGAAGAGAGGATGGGTGACTCAAATTTCGTGAGAAGATTCCGCCGCAACGGAATACGCCTTTGTTTTAGCTGCCGAGAATTCTTCCGGGTTGTATGGCCCTGGTCCATGGAACTCTTCTATCCCTGACGCTTCGTCCAAAGCTACGTTGAACATCTTCGGAGGTGCTCCTGGTTGTGATGAGTCTTGCCGACTGACGAGTCGGACGTCGAAGAACGGCCTAAAAACCGTGGAAAGTGGGTGTGGTCATTATTTCACGTGATAGCAGATAGAAACCTTGTCAAGGATAAAATGTAACTATCGATCATAGTACGTCACAGATAAAAACTTCTCATCGACTCTGTAGCGCAACAGTCCATATATCACTGAGTTTTATAGCTTCTTCTTTTCTGTTAAAATTATCAACATGTTAGTATATTTCTTTGGCTTCTCCACATAGCTGTGGATAATAGTTAGTCATAGTTTATAAAACTTCAGTTTCCGAAAATTTCACTACGTGATCACCGGACTGAAGAGCATGTTCTGCCACGGCTGACTTGTCTGTTTTACCTAGTCGACAAAGACTTTTACGTTCCTTCAGCCGTGTATTGGCCTTTGTTTTAATTATGTAAACCTCAAACCACGTATCATGTCAGCAACACTCTCGCCCCCTTTTATCGCGATAATAGAAAACCTGTTCCCGCACTTTAAACTTTCTCAATGTACTCCGTTGATACTATCTGGTAAGGATCATATTCCGACCAGCAGTACTCCAAAGAAGACGGACAAGCGTAGTGTACACAGTCTCTTTAGTAGATGTGTTATATTTTCTAAGTGTTCTGTCAATAAAACGCAGTCTTTGGTATGCCTTTGTAATGGGACGCACTCTTCTAGCACTGCCATTTCTTTTACAGAAATAACCGATACCCTGTATACTACCGATTCTTGTAAAAACGAATATGCTCGGCTGTTTCACTGAAACAACTCCATTTGATTTTGTATGCGATAAATGACATTTCAGGCTAAAATGTGTAAAATATATGAAATTACGAAATTGCTGGTACACTTGAAATTCATATTATTAGTTACACTATCTAATACTAATTATTAAATTTATTTTTGGTTTCATGCATAAAATTACTTTACATCTTGGTGATGATCCTTCTTTTGTAAAGAAAGTCTGTAAACTCTCTTGTTTGTAAATTCTCTGGAATATTGTGAGTGACGGAGACAGACTTATTTATATGATCGACGCTTAAAATGTAATTTGGAATATTAATGAAAACTGTAAAAGCGGTATGATATTTAATAATGTGACAAAGAATAAAATTCAAGAAATATACAGGCAAATATTCATCAGGTTTTTAGTCATTAGGAACCCACAACATTAAATCAGAATTTCAGCCTCAAGAATGTACCCTTAGACGCAGGGCTTGGAGCCAACAACAAGAGAAAATGAAGATAAGTAAAACAAATTTCTTTTTTATGTCTTACACTCTCGAAGCTTTTGAAAATAATGAAGAGACAAAGAAAAATTTTATAGTGATGTGTGGGCGAGTAAGATTACACCTTCCCCAACCATCTTCTACATGTTCTTTCGAAATGAAGTTGCTCATAACTATAATTCCTAGGTATTTAGTTGAATTTACGGTCTGTAGATCTGACAGATTTATCGTGTAACCAAAGTTTAACGCATTCCTTTTACCGGATTGCCTCACTCTTTCCATTATTTATCGTCAATTTTCGCACCGTACGGATACCTTTTCTAAATCATTTTGCCATTAGTTTTAATGTACTTACGAGTGTACAAAAGGATAAACGACAGCGTCATCTGCAAACAGCCTAAGATGGCTGCTCAGATTGTCTCCTAAATGGATAAATGTAAATATCGTGTGACTAGGCCCCTCCGTCGGCTGCAAGTCTTTCGATTTGACGCCACTTCGGAGACATGCACGTAGATGGGAATGAAATGACGATGATTAGGACAACACAACACCCAGTCCCTGAGCGGAGAAAATGTCCGACCAATCCGGGAAACGAACCCGGGCCCTTAGGATGCATATTTTGTCACACAGACCACTGAGCTACCGGGGGAGGAATCCTATATCGTTTATACAGGTAAACACTAACTTGGGGTAACCAGAAATCACTTTTTATTTTTTTTGGACGACTTTCTGTTAATTTCTAAGACCTGTGACCTCTATGACAGGAAATCAGGGATACTACCAAAGAACTGAGACGATATTCCATAAGCAAGCAATTTCAGTACAAGCCGCTTTTGTGGTACAGTGTCTAAGGCCTTATGGAAATCTAGAAATACGAAATTAATTTGACAATGGGACTCAAAATTTTGTGTGAGAAGAGAGCTAGTGTGTTTCACAAGAACGATGTTTTCTAAATCCATGTTGTTGTGTGTTACTAGACCGTTGTCTTCGAGGTAATTCATAATATTTGAACACAATATACACACATCAAAAAAAGTTTTGTGTCATCCCGGTTCCAAGAACCCCTGAACATAGACGTTGACTGTCGATATTGCATCACAGACCCAGTCCCTTTGACTGTTCAGAGGTGTCACTAAATCCGCCTGAAGACGTAAACAACCATGCATAAACAGGGCCTATTAGGAGGAGGCGGTCCGACAGCCGATCAGTTCCGGCCATTCCACCAGGAAGAAGGTACACGGCTAGACTATCAATACCGCGGGTCGATCGCGTCCGCATTGTTACTTTGTGCTAGGAAGGGCTCCCAACAAAGGAAGTGTCCAGGCGTCTCGGAGTGAACCAAAGAGATGTTGTTCGGACATGGAGGACATACAGCGAGACAGGAACTGTCGATGACGTACCTCGCTCAGGCCCACAAGGTCTACTACTGCAGTGGATGGCCGCTACCTAAGGATTATGCCTCGGAGGAACCCATACATCAACGCCACCATGTTGAATAATGCTTTTCGTGCAGCCACAGGAAGTCGTGTTACATCTCAAACTGTGCGCTATAGGCTGCATGATGAGCAACTTCACCCTCGACGTCCATGGCGAGGTCCATCTCTGCAACCACGACATCATGCAGCGTGGTACAGATGCGCCCAACAACATGCCGAATTGGCCGCTCAGGATTGCATCACGTTCTCTTCATCGATGGGTGTCGGATGTGCCTTCAAACAGACAATCGTCGGGGACATGATTGGAGGCAACCCGGTCAGGCTGAACGCCTTAGACACACTGTCCAGCGAGTGCAGCAAGTTGGAGTTTCCCTGCTGTTTTGGGATGGCGTTATGTGGGGCCGATGTACGCCGCTGGTGGTCATGGAAGGCGCCGTAACGGCTGTACGACACGCTAATCCCATCCTCCGAGTGATAGTGCAACCTATCAGCAGCCTACTGGTGAGGCATTCGTCTTCAAGGACGACAGTTCGCGACCCCATCTTGCACATCTGTGAATGACTTCCTTCAGGATAACGACATTGCTCAACTTACTACCCAGTATGTTCTCAGACATGAACCCTATCGGACATGCCTGCGATAGACTGAAAAAGGCTGTTTAGGGATGACGTGACCAACCAACCACTCTGAGAGATCTACGCCGAATCGCCATTGAGAAATGGGACAATCTGGCCCAACAGTGCCTTTGTCAATGGCACTATGAATACAGGTATGCATCAATGCAAGAGGATGTGCTACTGGGTATTGGAGGTACCGGAGTGTACAGCAGTCTTGACCACTACCTCTGAAAGTCTCACAGTATGGTGGTACAAGATGTAATGTGTGGTTTTCATGCGCAATAAAAAGAGCGGAAATGATGTTTATGTTGATTTCCATTCCAATTTTATGTGCTGGTTCTGGAACCCTTGGAACGGAGGTGATGCAAAACTTTTTTGATGTGTGTATGTTCCAAAATCCTGCTGCATATCGACGTTAATGATATGGGCCTGTACTATAGTGGATTACTCCTACTATTTTCTTCAAATGGTTCAAATGGCTCTGAGGGCTATGGGACTTAACATCGGAGGTCATCAGTCCCGTCCGCAGATCGTGGTCGTGCGGTAGCGTTCTCGCTTCCCGCGCTTGGGTTCCCGGGTTCGATTCCTGGTGGGGTCAGGTATTTTCTCTGCCTCGTGACGACTGGGTGTTTTGTGATGTCCTTAGGTTAGTTAGGTTTAAGTAGTTCTAAGTACTACGGGACTGAGGACCATAGATGTTAAGTCCCAGAGCCATTTGAACCATTTTTCATCAGTCCCCTGCAACTTAGAATTACTTAAACCTAACTAACTTAAGGACACCAGACACATCCATGCCCGCGGCAGGATTTGAACCTGCGACCGTAGCGGTCACGCGGTTCCAGCCTGAAGCGCCTAGAAACGCTCAGCCACAACGGCTGGCTATTTTTCTTGAATATTCGTGTGGCCCTTGCAACGTATCAGTGTTTGGGTACAGACTTTTCGCTCATCGGAAGGTTGTATGTGATTGTTAAGTATGGAGCTACTGCATCAGCATACTGTGAAAGAAACTTATCTGGTGTACAGTCTGGACCAGAAGACTTGCTTTTATTAAGCGATATAAGCTGCTTCACTAAACCGAGGATTTCTGCTTATAAGTGTCATTCTCATGCAGCTGCGTAATCTATCTTGTCAGCTTGCTACAATTTCAGATTTGCAACTTTCAGTTAGGTACTGAGTCCTAGAGTTCCACTTATGAATTTGCTGGTACGCCTGTTTTCTTTCTTTATCACGATCGATTTCCATTTTATCTTTAAATAATATGTTTCAAACCATGTATTGAGGAGGAAAAAAAAACCCTGAAGCACCACCCACAGGACGGCCGTTTCTTTTTTTATTCTGTCTGATTTTTAACTTAGTCTTCTAGAAAACCCCTAAGAGGGCAAATATATAGAACAATAACTCCGCTATGCTGATCCCAAGCTCAGGGCTTCATCGTGGAAGAGGAAGAAGGTGGTGGAGGAGTAACAGCCTCGTAAAAGATCAGGGCTCACCTGCCCGGTTTACAGAAGCCGGTGAGGGCTCCATGCCAGGGTTACAGCGAAGACTTCAACAAAAGTGGAGGCAGAAGAAATGGACACTGGAACTGCGGAAATAGTGGAAGAAGCAACACAAGGAAAAATTCCACAGTGCGTCTGACTTGCAACAAACAGCAAAATTATCAGTGCTTGTACATCAGACGTGCGACTGGAAACAGAGGTAACAACCCTGAGTAGCATCTTTAGGGGACTTGTTCCCGTAATTCAAGAATCAATGTGGAATGGAAATACACTTTGTAACAGATTTTCCCCCAGGGAGTACCCAATATCCCATTTCCAAGGAAATGAAAACTAGGCATTCCGATTCTGGGGTCCTAACACGTCGGGATAACCAGAAAAAAAAACAGCTATGAAAATCTTACGTCAATCTGTATAAGGTATCATTGTAAACCAAAACATATTAAACTCAATGATAGGATTTAAATCAGTTGATGAAAGGCTTTCCACACGAACAATTAAAACGTCAAAGAAAGTTCACACTATTTTAAATACACATGCAGCAACAAATGAGAAAAACAGGACACAGAATGGGCAAACAGAATATTATTCGCAAAATGTGTCAAACAACCTAGATCACATTTTACAGTATTACTACTTGGAGAATTTACTACAAAAACTGCAAACAACGCGAGCGAGATCATAGCAGAAAAATTTCCTGCATACAAAGGAAGTGATGTAAATGGAGGCAGACTCTTAAACCTATCCAGGCAGCAGAAAATAGCGCTAAAATCTACAGTCTTCAAAACACTTCGCAGAAAACAAACTACATGGGTATCAACAAGTCCGATTTGCGGTGAAAAACAACTCAATGACGTTGTTATTAGTAGACATTCTGCAATGGATTTACTTAGTGTAAAAGTTGACAAGAGAATCGGTTTCGATTCTATCCGCTAGCTATCTGTCCTTAAATTCAAGGTTACCCAAATAAAAGAACCAATACTATCCCAGAAAGTTTGACACACGGAAGTTGTCTACAGAAAATTATTACTAAATAGAGTTTGCAGAAAGACAGTTTAAATGTTGGGAAGAACTTCAAAAGTAGATTATTGAGACTGCAAAAGAAACTACCCTCTTAAAAAGAAATGCAGACATGCTTGCTTGAAGGATGATTGCGATGAGTTAAACACTAAGTGATAACGAGCTTGGAATACCTGGTACGCCAGAAAGAAACAGGAATCAAAAGATCTCAAGAAGGTCTTGGTACAATACATAAAATGTCAACTAAGATCAGATTAATCACATTTTAAGCAAAATAACATAAGGAACCTCTATAAGGCATTCAAAATGTATAGAAGTACACACGACCAAGTTCACTGTTTATAGCTGTAAAGCTAAAAAGAACTGCATGTAATAACTCTGAGAACTGTAGAATATTATCAGACTAAAGAAATATGCAACTGCGATCCACCAAAAGAATTATGTCGTCTTGATAATTAATGTAATCCAAATACAACCAGACTCAGAGCTACCAACAATAAAGGAAATTAAAGAAATCATAAAACAACTTAAAAATAACAAATTATCAGGAGAAAACAGTAGAGTTGTTGGGTTATGAAAACACTCTAGTGACAACATTAGTCAACGTCTAAAGGACGTCATTAAGAAATTTTGACAACAAACAGTTTACTATCAGAACGGACGTCACCATTACTACATCCACTACATAAAAAAGAAAGAGATTGATATTAACAATTATAAGGGGATCTCCTTCATACCCGTGACATATAATACAGCTGCAAGAATACTCGACTCGCATCTAGAAGAGTATTATACAGGATTTGAGAAGGAGAGGCCTTGTGCAGAGAAAATAGTAAATGTAAGGGATGTAAGAGAAATTAGGAAACTCAGAAACTTTCAATACATGATAACCTCCATAGATTTTCAAAAGGAGCATGACTCAGTCGATAGAAATACACAAATCGTTTTTTCAAAGGATTTAGGATTCGTCATTAAAACAACAGAAATACTTAAATGTACTTTAACAAGCACAACACCGAAAGTAACATTTATGGGAAAATTGTCAAAATCGTTTGTTATAAATTAAGGAGTAAGACAGGGAGATAGTTTACGACCCCTACTTTTTAACTGCACATTAGGGAAAGTAGCAAGAAAATGGAGAAGTAGCATCGATACTAAGAGTGTGCAACTAGGAACAAACTCAAATAAGATCAATATAGATTTTCAAACTTTTCTAGGTGATGTAGTATTAATTACAGACCCATGGGATAGTGTCAAAGAACAAATCACAGGACTACATAAACTAGCAGAGTAAAAACAACATGTTTCATGAAATATATCAATGATGCCCCCTCCAAATCTTAAAATTCATAACAGCACAATCTTTAAAACAAACTGTTTTAAATTATTAGAGGAATGGATAACAAATAACACAAAAGGAAAGATAGAAAATAGAGTACATTAAAAGTAAAGGGCATTCAAAATGACAAAAAACATATATAACAAAAACACTTTTTCCCGGAACACAAAACTAAGGCACCATCGAACAATGGTAAGGTCTGAAATACTGTATGCAGCAGAAACACTAAAACTAACAAGATTTGGGGAACTTAAAAAAACTGGTAAAAGTTGTGTTCAGGCGTAACGACAAAAGCCGGAACGAAGAAGCGAAACGGAAGACCAGAGAAGGCAGTGAAGAATCGGCGTCCAATGGCGCGCGGAATCGGACAGCACCGCACCTGGTGCGCCCGCTGCAGCAGCTGCATATAAAAGCATCTCATGCCAGCCTCGGAGGGCACAAGATCGGTCCGAGTCTGCAACATGATTAGTACTACGCTGTGTATACCAAGAACTGTACTGTTTTCACGTTGCCTCTCGCTAGCGACATTCGCTGTAAAGAAAGTTGAGTATTGTTGGTTTGTTTTCTGGAAATAAAACTTCTAATTTTATTTGTTGTTCTATAGCATCCCGAGAACGCTGCATCCTGTAGGCACCCTATTAGCGATGAGTCGGCAAGACCCCGCAAGCTGAAATAAGAATTCTAAGGAAATACTGGGACCCAAAAATAACAGTAATCATGAATAAAAATTAAGATCAAATAGAAAGCTGTATTTTAAAACGGGAAAGCTAACTGTCGTAATCGGGAAAAGAAGACTACTGTTAGATGCCTACATGTACCGAATGGATAATAACAAGCAGATCCTAAGCTTACTGAACAGCTACTAATCCAAACCCACGTCGAAATTGACGAAGATATGAAAAACATAGTAATTAAACTGGGTAACAGAATGTTATTACAGAAGCAACACAAAAATCGGTATTTCAGTAGAGAAAAGGTTTGAAAAGTGCAAGTAAGTGAACCCAGGAAGATAAGGACCGACACTCTCGATGGATGAAGAAATCTGGGAGCAACGAAAATTAAACAAGAGAAGCAAAAGCTAAGTTGATTAATTATACGCTCCAGAAGAGTTATTCGAATAAATGAATAAATAAATAAATAGAGAAGGTTGGAAAAGAAGATTGATAATTCGTCAGATTATAAGTTTGGCTTTTTGAAAAGGAGAGCCATTAGAGAAGCTGTTCTGATGTAGCGATTGATAATGGAGTCAAGTAAGGAAAAATCAAGAAACATTCATGGGATTTCTCGACCCGGAAGCAGCGTCCGACAACGGAAAACTGCGCAACATGTTCCAAACTCAGGAACAATTGTGGAATAGGAAGACGTGTAATGCAATATACAATATGTGCAAGAACCAATAAAGAGCAGTAAGATTGGAAGACGAAGAACAAAGTGCTCGCATATCAAAGGGTGTCAGACAGGGCTACAATCTTTCTCCCATGTTATTTAATCTCTAAACAGAAGAAGCAATGACAAAAAAAAGAGAAGTTCAGTAGTGCAAATTACGTTCAGTGCGAAACGGTATCAGTCATTCGCTGTTGCCATTGCTATTTCAGTGAAAACAAGGAAAAATAATATGACATATTGAAATGAATAAACAGTCTTCTAAGTACAGTATGAGGATTGAAAGTAGACATAAGAAAGACGGAAGTAACAGGGAACGACGGAAATTAGATTACTGTGAAATTTATTATCAATATTGGGGATCACGGAGTAACAGAAGTGAAATAATTCTGCTACCTTTGAAACAAAATGACGCATCACAGAAGAAGTAAGGACCTAAAAAATAGACTAGCAAACGCGAAGAGGGTAATCTTAGCGTAAAGAAGTCTAGTCTCATACAACATCGCCCTTAATATGAGGAATATTTTTCAGAAATTAGGTCTGAAGCAGAGGGCATTGTGGAGCTGTATATAGACAGAGAGAAAATCGAAAAAGAAGAGAACTGAAGCGACAGCGATGTAGTGTTACAAAATGATGTTGAAAATTTGTGGACTGATAACGTAAGAAATGAAGCAATTGTCCACTGTATTAGAGAAGAATGGAACATGAGGAAATCACTAACAAGAAGAAGGGACAGAATGAGAGGACATGTATTATGCAGCAGGGAATAACTTCCATGGTAATAGAGGAAGGCGTATAGTGTAGAATCTGTAGCGGAAGGCAGAGATTGGGATACACCAAACCAATATCAAAAGGCGTGGGGTGAAAATGCTACCCTGAAATGAAGAGGGCGGCACAAGAGAGGAATTCGTGGCTGGTTGCATCAAATTTCTCTTAAGACTACTGACTCAAAGAAAAAAGTATAATGTCACCTGTTTAAAAAGAAATAAAGAGAGATTAAAACTAGGAAACTAAATTGGAAAGTCAGACTAACCTCTATCGACAACTATACAGTCGTACAGCTACCTGTGCGATATCCGTAAGGTAGGTCTCGTGTCTGAATGATGTTCAGAGCAATGCGCTTTGGCCCCAGTTGTGAAGGGCAAACTGTGAAGTGTGCACACTGTTCAGCTTCTAAAAATACTGTGGATGACAATTTCCAGCACAGATCGTGCACGCATTATCACTGTCCAGCAAGGAGAGACCTCAGCAAGGTAAGTAATTCACTGAATATTCTTACAGCGACATCATTCAAACTTTAAGCAGCTAAACTCTAAATTTGAAGGAAATTATGGCCCACAACGACCCTGAGAGACCGCAATAGAACTGCTCACTACCTTTCGTAAGTCGCTGGGAAGGCGTTGCTGCTCACTACCTTTCGTAAGTCGCTGGGAAGGCGTTGTGTCGAATGAGACACTGTACAACAGTCTGCACATGATTAACTCCTAAGATAGGTGCCCATTATTAACAACAGAATATGACTCCCTCTTCTGCTCGATCCCCGCCCTCTCCCAACGAGGCAGTGATGGATGAATAAAGTTTGAAAGAGAGAGCCTGCAATGAAATCTGCATCAGTGGCACTGAGTTATCTTGACCTACGTGTGAAAGATTTGTATTGTGCCTGATGATCGTCCTAGAGGAGGGTGCATGCAGGCAGACTTCAACGTAAATTTTAGCATGCAATGCCTCGCATTAAGCAGCCAGATAGGTATCAGGAATCTCCCATCACCACCAAAGTTTAGAGCTTTGGAGTATACAGGCCGCATACAGAACATGTTTCCAGACCCAAAGCCAAAATTTTCCTGAACCTTTCGCATTTCAAGGCATATTGTGAACATCATCCTCCAGGATACGACAATAAAACACATGGAAAGATATATTTATAACAAAGTTATCTGTCTCACACCGACTTAGATCAGTATACGTAGTGTCAATGGAAACTTGCAATTTGTGATCGCTCGAATGCACCTCACACATGTTATAACCTCAAGAGCACCACTGTCGAACGGTAGGACAGGACTGAAGAGGAACACCTCCTCCCGCCTGTGATATAGGAAGTATACCAATGTCGATCCTAGCATATTGCATTACACCAGATGGGGAGAGGTGCAGCTGCACCAGTATAGTATTTAATGCTATCCAGCAGCAGATTTTAATGTCATAGACGTAAAAAGATGCGAACTTTCGAAAAGACTGGCTTTCTTCAGAATATCGTTTGTTTGGAGGAGTATAGTAGTGTTACCGAAGCATGACTTCCTACGGAATCAACGCAAGTTTATGATTGTCACATCTACAAAATACTTTTCAGTTGGATCTGGGGTTCGAATTGATGAATGAATTAAGATTTTATTACAATGAATGAATACGTTGCAAGGGATTCTCTATGCATCGCGTTGAACAGCAATATCGATATTAAGTTACTCGTATGAAGACTGTGCCAAACGACACAATCTTCGTATAACCACATCAGGAAGTAGAAGAACGCACGACGTAGGGTGCATCATATTAACGAACACCAACGTTCATTACTAACACATATGCAAAACAGACCATTTACTTTGGGCACTTATTTTTCAAAAATGCCTATGCTGAACACAACGAATTTCGAAATGATATTACCAGTAAATAATCATTGTAAATATAAACTCTTGAACAGCTTTACATCTGACCACTATATAACTCTTCTCATTAGTGTTATAATTAGTCAGTTCTAGGAATACACTGATATTAAATGAGCAAAGCATTACACTCTATGAATGATAATTACACCCTTTTCTATCGGTTTATCCTGGAAAATGATCATATAAAGTTGATTGTCCGTACCAGATAAGGTTGATAGAAGAGATAGAGAAGATCCAACGGAGAGCAGCGCGCGTCGTGACAGGATCATTTACTAATCGCGAAAGCGTTACGGAGATGATAGATAAATTCCAGTGGAAGACTCTGCAGGAGAGACGCTCAGTAGCTCGGTACGGGCTTTTGTTGAAGCTTCGAGAACATACCTTCACTGAGGAGTCAAGCAGTATATTGCTCCCTCCTATGTTGTTGTTGTTGTCGTCTTCAGTCCTGAGACTGGTCTGATGCAGCTCTCCATGCTACCCTATCCTGTGCTAGCTTCTTCATTTCACAGTACCTACTGCAACCTACATCCTTCTGAATCTGCTTAGTGTAGTCATCTCTTCGTCTTCCTCAACGATTTTTACCCTCCACGCTGCCCGCCAATACTGAATTGGAGATCCCTTGATGCCTCAGAACATGTCCTACCAACCGATCCCTTCTTCTGGTCACGTTGTGCCACAAGCTCCTCTTCTCCCCAATTCTATTCAATACTCCTCATTAGTTATGTGATCTACCCATCTAATCTTCAGCGTTCTTCTGTAGCACCACATTTTAAAAGCTTCTATTCTCTTCTTGGCCAAACTACTTATCGTCCGTGTTTCACTTTCATACATGGCTACACTCCATACAAATACTTTCAGAAATGACTTCCTGACGATTCTATAATCGATGTTAACAAATTTCTCTTCTTCAGAAACTCTTTCCTTGCCATTGCCAATCTACATTTTATAACCTCTCTACATCGACCATCATCAGTTATTTTGCTCCCCAAGTAGCAAAACTCCTTTACTACTTTAAGTGTCTCATTTCCTAATATAATTCCCTCAGCATCACCCGACTTAATTCGACTACATTCCATTATCCTTTTGTTGATGTTCATATTATATCCTCCTTTCAAGACACTAACCATTACATTCCATGGATTTTAATACCTACTTCGAATTTTACTTTTGTTTCCTTCACTGATTGCTCAATATACAGATTGAATAACATTGGGGAGAGACTACAACCCTGTCTTACTCACTTCCCAACCACTACTTCCCTTTCATGTCCCTCGCCCCTTATACACTCCTGGAAATTTAAATAAGAACACCATGAATTCATTGTCCCAGGAAGGGGAAACTTTATTGACACAATCCTGGGGTCAGATACATCACATGATCACACTGACAGAACCACAGGCACATAGACACAGGCAACAGAGCATGCACAATGTCGGCACTAGTACAGTGTATATCCACCTTTCGCAGCAATGCAGGCTGCTATTCTCCCATGGAGACGATCGTAGAGATGCTCGATGTAGTCCTGTGGAACGGCTTGCCATGCCATTTCCACCTGGCGCCTCAGTTGGACCAGCGTTCGTGCTGGACGTGCAGACCTCGTGAGACGACGCTTCATCCAGTCCCAAACATGCTCAATGGGGAACAGATCCGGAGATCTTGCTGGCCAGGGTAGTTGACTTACACCTTCTAGAGCACGTTGGGTGGCACGGGATACATGCGGACGTTCATTGTCCTGTTGGAACAGCAAGTACCCTTGCCGGTCTAGGAATGGTAGAACGATGGGTTCGATGACGGTTTCGATGTACCGTGCACTATTCAGTGTCCCCTCGATGATCACCAGAGGTGTACGGCCAGTGTAGGAAATCGCTCCCCACACCATGATGCCAGGTGTTGGCCCTGTGTGCCTCGGTCGTATGCAGTCCTGATTGTGGCGCTCATCTGCACGGCGCCAAACACGCATACGACCATCATTGGCACCAAGGCAGAAGCGACTCTCATCGCAGAAGACGACACATCTCCATTCGTCCCTCCATTCACGCCTGTCGCGACACCACTGGAGGCGGGCTGCACGATGTTGGGGCGTGAGCGGAAGACGGCCTAACGGTGTGCGGGACCGTAGCCCAGCTTCATGGAGACGGTTGCGAATGGTCCTCGCCGATACCCCAGGAGCAACAGTGTCCCTAATTTGCTGGGAAGTGGCGGTGCGGTCCCCTACGGCACTGCGTAGGATCCTACGGTCTTGGCGTGCATCCGTGCGTCGCTGCGGTCTGGTCCCAGGTCGACGGGCACGTCCACCTTCCGCCGACCACTGGCGACAACATCGATATACTGTGGAGACCTCACGCCCCACGTGTTGAGCAATTCGGCGGTACGTCCACCCGGCCTCCCGCATGCCCACTATACGCCCTCGCTCAAAGTCCGTCAACTGCACATACGGTTCACGTCCACGCTGTCGCGGCATGCTACCAGTGTTAAAGACTGCGATGGAGCTCCGTATGCCACTGCAAACTGGCTGACACTGACGGCGGCGGTGCACAAATGCTGCGCAGCTAGCGCCATTCGACGGCCAACACCGCCGTTCCTGGTGTGTCCGCTGTGCGTGCGTGTGATCATTGCTTGTACAGTCCTCTCGCAGTGTCCGGAGCAAGTATGGTGGGTCTGACACACCGGTGTCAATGTGTTCTTTTTTCCATTTCCAGGAGTGTAGCTGCCCTCTGGTTTCTGTACAAATTGTAAGTATCCTTTCGCTCCCTGTATTTTTCCCCTGCCACCATAAGAATTTGAAAGAGAGTATTCCAGTAAATATTGTCAAAAGATTTCTCTATGTCTACAAATGCTAGAAACGTAGGTTTTCCCTTCCTTAATCTAGCTTCTAAGATAAGTCGTAGGGTCAGTATTGCCTCACGTGTTCCAACATTTCTACGGAATCCAAACTGATCTTCCCCGAGGTCGGCTTCTACTAGTTTTTCCATTTGTCTGTAAGGAATTCGCGTTAGTATTTTCCAGCTGTGACTTATTAAAGTGATAGTTCGGTAATTTTCACATCTGTCAACACCTGCTTTCTTTTGGATTCGAATTATTATGTTCTTCTTGAAGTCTGAGGGTATTTCGCCTCTCTCATAAATCTTGCTCACCAGATGGTTGAGTTTTGTCAGGACTGGCTCTCCCAAGGCCGTCAGTAGTTCCAATGTAATGTTGTCTACTCCGGGGGCGTTGTTGCGATTCAGGACTTTCAGTGCTCTGTCAAACTCTTCACGCAGTATCGTATCTCCCATTTCGTCTTCATCTACATCCTCTTCCATTTCCATAATATTGTCCTCAAGTACATCGCCCTTGTATAAACCTTCTATATACTCCTTCCACCTTTCTGCCTTCCCTTCTTTGCTTAGAACTGGGCTGCCATCTGAGCTCTTGATATTCATACACGTGGTTCTCTTCTCTCCAAAGGTCTCTTTAATTTTCCTGTAGGCAGTATCTATCTTACCCCTAGTGAGATAAGCTTCTACATCCTTACATTTGTCCTCTAGCCATCCCTGCTTATCCATTTTGCACTTCCTGTCCATCTCATTTTTGAGACGTCTGTATTTCTTTTTGCCTGCTTCATTTACTGCATTATTATATTTTCTCCTTTCATCAATGAAATTCAATTTTTTTCTGTTACCCAAGGATTTCTACTAGCCCTCGTCTTGATACCTACTTGATCCTCTGCTGCCTTCACTACTTCATCCCTCAAAGCTACCCATTCTTCTTCTACTGTATTTCTTTAACCCATTCCTGTCAATTGCTCCCTTACGCTCTGCCTGAAACTATGTACAACCACTGGTTCTTTTAGTTTATCCAGGTCCCATCTCCTTAAATTCCACCTTTTTGCAGTTTCTTCAATTTTAATCTACAGTTCATAACCAATAGATTGTGGTCAGAGTCCACATCTGTCCCTGGAAATGTCTTACAATTTAAAACCTGGTTCCTAAATCTCTGTCTTACCATTATATAATCCATCTGAAACCTGTTAGTATCTCCAGGCTTCTTCCATGTATACAGCCTTCTTTTATGATTCTTGAACCAAGTGTTAGCTATGATTAAGTTGTGCTCTGTGCAAAATTCTACCAGGCGGCTTCCTCTTTCATTTCTTTGCCATAGTCCATATTCACCTACTACGTTTCCTTCTCTCCCTTTTCCCACTACCGAATTCCTGTCACCCAAGACTATTAAATTTTCGTCACCCGTCAGTATCTGAATAATTTCTTTTATTTGATCATACATTTCTTCAATTTCTTCTTCATCTGCACAGCTAGTTGGCATATAAACTTGTACTACTGTAGTAGGTGTGGGCTTCGTATCTATCTTGGCCACAATAATGCGTTCACTATGATGTTTGTAGTAGCTTACCCGCATTCTTACTTTCCTATTCATTATTAAACTTACTCCTGCATTACTCCTATTTGATTTTGTGTTTATAACCTTGTAGTCACCTGACCAGAAGTCTTGTTCCCACTATATCTAACTTTAACCTATCCATTTCCCTTTTTAAATTTTCTAACCTAAGTGCCCGATTAAGGGATCTGACATTCCACGATTTATTTCCCCAGATAACGACATCCTTTTGAGTAGTCCCCGCCCGGAGTCCGGTATGGGGGACTATTTTACCTCCGGAATATTTTACCCAAGAGGACGCCATCATCATTTAATCATACAGTAAAGCTATCTCGCAAACAGA